>NC_080175.1:31183519-31342628 GCF_950295315.1 Erinaceus europaeus
CTCTAAGTATTTGATTGTTTCTGGTCTGACATCTAGGTCTTTGATCCAATTGGAGTTGATTTTTGTTTCTGGTGAGATAAAGTGGTTCAATTTCATTCTTCTGCATGTTTCAACCCAGTTTTCCCAGCACCATTTATTGAAGAGAGCCTCCTTCTTCCATTTAATCCTTTGGGCCCCCTTATCAAAGATTAGATGTCCGTAGCTGTGGGGATTTATTTCTGGGCTTTTAATTCTATTCCACTGGTCTGTGTGCCTATTTTTTTTCCAGTACCATGCTGTCTTGATGATGATGGCTTTATAATATAGTTTAAGGTCTGGGAGTGTGATGCCTCCATTTCTGTTTCTTTTCCTTAAGATGATTTTGGCAATTCTAGGTGTTTTTATGTTCCAGATAAATGACTGTAGTATTTGTTCTATTCTCTTAAAGAAGCTTGGTGGAACTTTGATGGGTATTGCATTAAATTTGTATATGGCTCTGGGGAGAATATTCATTTTGATGATATTTATTCTTCCAATCCATGAGCATGGGATATCTTTCCATTTCTTGATATCAGTTTCTATTTCCTTGAGTAGCGACTCATAGTTTTCAGTATATAAGTCTTTCACTTCTTTGGTCAACTTTATTCCTAGGTATCTTATTGACTTTGCTGAAACTATAAATGGGAGTGATTTCTGGATGTCTTCTTCTTCAGATTTAGTGTTTGCATAAAGAAATGCCACTGATTTTTGTACATTGATTTTGTACCCTGATACCTTGCTATATTGCCTAATAACTTCCAGTAGTTTTCTGCTGGATTCTTTAGGTTTTTCTATGTATACTATCATATCATCTGCAAATAGTGAGAGCTTGACTTCTTCCCTTCCAATCTGTATTCCTTTGATTTCTTTCTCTTGCCTGATAGTTATGGCAAGAACTTCCAATACTATGTTGAAGAGTAATGGTGACAGTGGATAGCCCTGTCTAGTCCCCGATCTGAGGGGGAATGCTTTCAGCTTCTGTCCATTGAGTATGATGTTGGCTGTAGGTTTGCTATATATAGACTCCACTATCTTGAGGAATTTCCCATCTATTCCCATTTTTTGTAGAGTTTTGAGCATGAATGGCTGTTGGATTTTGTCAAAGGCTTTCTCTGCATCTATTGATATAATCATGTAGTTTTTGGCTTTGCTTTTATTGATGTGGTGAATGACATTGATTGACTTATGGATATTGAACCAGCCTTGCATTCCTGGGATGAATCCCACTTGGTCGTGATGAACAATCTTTTTGATGTGCTGCTGTATCCGGTTGGCCAAGATCTTGTTTAATATTTTGGCATCTGTGTTCATCAGAGATATTGGTCTGTAGTTTTCCTTTTTTGTTCTGTCCCTATCAGCTTTTGGTATCAGGGTTATGTTGGCTTCATAGAAGGTGGAAGGGAGTATTCCTGTTTCTTCAATCTTATGGAAAAGCTTAAGAAGTATGGGTACTAACTGTTTCCTGAAAGTTTTGTAGAATTCATTTGTGAGGCCATCTGGTCCAGGGCTTTTGTTGTTGGGGAGGTTCTTAATAATGGTTTCAATTTCTTTGTCTGTGATTGGTGCATTTAGATTTTGTAGTTCTTCTTGGTTCAGTTTTGGAAGGTCATATGCTTCTAGGAATTGTTATATTTCTTCCAGCTTGGTGGTGTACAGTTCTTTATAGAAGTTTTGCAGGATTCTCTGGATTTCTGTGGTGTCAGTCGTGATATTTCCTCCATCGTTTACAATTCTACTAATTTGAGTCTTCTCCCTTTTTTGTTTGGTGAGTCTGGCTAGGGTTTGTCAATTTTGTTTAATCTTTCAAAGAACCAACATTTGGCTTCATTGATCTTTTGTATGGTTCTTTTATTTTCGATGTTGTTTATTTCTGCTCTAACTTTAGTGATTTCTGTCCTTCTGGTTGCTTTAGGGTTCCTTTGTTCCTCTTCCTCTAAGTCCTTGAGGTGTGCAGTAAGGTCGTTCATTTGAGCTTCTTCTTGGTGTTTAATATGTGATTGTATGGCTATAGGTTTCCCTCTCAGTACTGCTTTAGCTGTGTCCCAAATATTTTGATAGGTTGTGTCTTCATTTTCATTTGTTTCCAGGAACATTTGAATTTCCTGCTTGAGTGAATCTCTGACCCCGTGGTTCTTAAGGAGTATGTTGTTTGGTTTCCAAATTCTGTGACTTTTAATAATTGTCTGTTGTTAAATGTTAGTTTTACTGCACTGTGGTCTGAGAAGATACTAGGGATGATTTCAATGCTCTTGAATTTATTGATGCTGTCTTTGTGGCCTAACATGTGGTCTATCCTTGAGTATGTGTTATGTGGATTTGAGAAGAAGGTGTATTCCAGTTTTTTGGGGTGAAGGACTCTGAAAATGTCCAAGAGGTCTAGTCTGTCAATCTCTTCATTCAATTCTCTTGTATCTTTGTTGGTTCTCTGCTTTGTTGATCTGTCTAAGTGTGAGAGTGGTGTATTGAAGTCTCCCACTATTATTGTATTACTATTGATGTATTTTTGAAATTCTTTCAGTAAGTGCTTGATGTATTTAGATGTTCCCTCAATGGGTGCATAGATGTTAATGATTGTTAAGTATTCTTGGCTTATGATCCTCTAATCATTATATAATGTCCTTGCTTATCTTTTATTACTTTATTTAATTTAAAATCTATCATGTCTGAGATGAGAATGGCTGTTCCTGCTCTTTTTTGTGGTCCATTAGCCTGTATGATTGTTTTCCATCCTTTCACTTTAAGTCTGTGTTTATCTTGTTGTGACAGAGGGGATTCTTGCAAGCAGCATATGGTTGGATTATGTTTTCTGATCCATCCCCCAACTCTGTGCCTTTTGATGGGTGAGTTTAAGCCATTGACATTTATTGATATTATGGATTTAATGTATTGTAGTGCTATTGTTCAAAAAAAATATTTTTTTATTTGCTCTGTTATATTGCCAGTATTGTAGTGATGTTCTCATTTATAAGATATTTATTGATATTATGGATTTAATGTATTGTAGTGCCATTGTTTAAAAAAATGTGTTTGCTCTGATATATTGCAAGTATTATAGTGATGTTCTTGTTTATAAGAGGTCTTTTAGAACCTCTTTCAGGGCCGGTTGGTGATGGTTGCCTCCTTTAACTGTTGTTTGTCTAAGAAGGTTTTGATCCCTCCATCTAGTTTGAATGAAAGTCTAGCAGGATATATTATCCTTGGTTGAAACCCTTTTTCATTCAGGGCTCGATAGATATCTTGCCATTCTCTTCTGACTTTTAGAGTTTGAGTGGAGAAGTCTGCAGATAATCTTATGGGTTTTCCCTTGTATGTGACTTTATGTTTCTCTCTTGCAGCCATTAGGATCCTTTCTTTATCCTTACTTCTTCTCATTGTGACTATGATGTGTCTTGTGTCTTCAGGTCTGGGTTGATTCTGTTTGGTACTCTCTGGGCCTCTTGAATCTTGATGTCCTTTCTGTTATTCAGGTCTTGGAAGTTTTCTTCTATTATTTCCTCTAGAATGTTTGCTTCCCCTTCCTCTCTTTCTTTTCTGGCAGGCCAATTATGCGAATGTTACTTCTTTTGAGATCATCCCATATGTCTCTGTTGTTGTTTTCAGTGTCTCTCAATCTCTTTTTAAGCTCTTTCACCTCTTTCTTAGTTTTCTCTAACTCATCCACTGTCTGACTACTTCTGTTTTCTGCTTCTGTTAGTCTGCTTTCCCTTGCCTCAGCTTCTTTCTTCATTACAGCTATTTCAGCTTTCAGTTCTCTAATTGTCTCAAGATAATCAGTATTTTCCTTGGGGGTCTCAACTGTTGTTTCCCTAATACTGCCATTCCTTTCCTCCGATGTTGTTTTCATTTCTGTGATTAATAAGTTTATTGTTGCTTGCATACTTTTCTTATCTATGGTTACTTCTGGCTGATTTGTAGTTTCTTCTGGGCTCTTGTCTTCATTCATTGGAGTAGCAGTTTTATTTGTTTTTGATCTACCCATTTTTTATTTATGTTTCTTTTTTTTTATGCTCTGTTCCTCAGTTGTTGTGTCTTGAGTATAAGTAACACTGTACTAAATACCTTTATGACAATTACACTCACCAACCTCAGGAATTACAGTAGCAACTCAAGCAAGTATTGAAGCTGTTTAATCACTACCAGTTAGCCAAACAATTTCTCCAGTCCGTGAAAGAATAGTAACCAAATCCCAGTGAAGAAGAAAGAGAAAAAAGAAAAAAAAAAAAAAGAAGAAGGGATAGCAAGAATAGACAGTTATGAAAGTCTATTATCCACTGTATATTGTAGGGGTAACAAGAGGGTAAAGGGAACTAGAGCAGATATACACACATAGAGAGTCCACTCTGCGTCAGAATTCTTCCCCAAAATATTTCCCAAATGTGTATCAGTGAATTCAAAAAAGCACACTGTTTAGTGGTGTGGGGGCTGGGGCCTGTGGCTTTGGGAGCTGTAGGATTAAGGAAGAAAGGACGACAAGAATGAGAAAAAGAATAAAAAAAGAAAGAGAGAGAGAAAAAAGAAAAAGATAAGAAAAAGAACAGTCATAAAAGAGCGGTGAAAGGAAAGAGTTTTTTTAATTTATTCATTTATTTTTAATTATTTAATTAGCAATGTGGGGTGAGGTGGGGGGGTTGGCTACTTAGAAAGAAAAAAGGCCAGAGGTTTCAGAAGGGTATAGACTTAGAATGAATGATACTCTCTGGTGGGACAGGAATTTGGTAAAGATAGAAGCTCAGCAGGGGATTCTGCTAGGAGCTGGTCCCCAGGGACTGGTTGGGGTGGGGGGGGGGGGAAGCGGTGTGCTTAATAATTAAAAGGAAAAAAAAATTTTGTTCCCTTTTTTCTACTCTAATTCTTAACCCAAATTAAGTTATAGTCACCTCCTTGGTGTTACCGCTAGGACCCCTTATTGACTGGCCTACTAAAGGCAGAAAATCCTACCGTTTCCAGAAGATGTGATCAAAGCTCAAGCCACTAGCAGCTTCTCAGTCCGCCATCTTCCAGGAACCCCCGGTGGTTTCTTTTTCTGTGCAGAAGATTTTTAGTTTGATGTAGTTCCATTGGTTTATTTTTGTATTAGTCTACTTTGTAATTATATTTGAATCATTGAAGATATCTTTAAAATTTAAATGGAAAAGAGTTCAGCCAATATTTTCCTCTATGTATTTGATAGTTTCTGGTCTAACATCTAATTTCCATTTGAAATTTACTTTTGTGGTTGATGAAATATAGTCGTTCAGTTTCATTCTGCACTTTTCAACCCAATTTTCCCAATACCATTTGTTGAAGATTCTCTCCTTTCCCTATTTAATTGTCTGGGCACCTTTGTCAAAGATTAGATGTCCATGTGTGTGGAGGCTTACTTCTGGGCTCTCAATTCTATTCCACTGGTTATTGTGTCTGTTTATGTTCCAGTACCAAGCAGTTTTGATTACAGTAGCCCTATAATAAATTTTGAGATCTTGGAGTGTGATGAACATAGCCTTTTCCTATTGACTTCTTTACCACAGATCTCTGTACTGATTGGTTGCCTTTAAAATGAGCCAATAACTATGTTTATAGTGAACAAACATGTAAAGACATGTGAATAAACTATACAAAAGATTCAAAGACCCAGTAGTGTGAGTACTGAATTATTATACAAGTCCTGGTTATATACCTTGTTACCATTTTTATCTTCTGCGATAGCATATACTGAAAGCTCGTTATCATACTACTTTCCTTTACACTAGAATTGGAAGCCCACAGAGATTTACATAGAGATCATTAGCAATTTACATAATCTTCTCAACTTAAATCACCTGTAACCCCTTCAGAATCCTTGTCAACAGTGTGTTCCAAATCTAAGTCATCTACTGTCATTCTTCTAGTCACTGTAATCAGAGCTCTTTTTGAAAACTTTTATGTGGATCATAACAGTAACCTCCTAATGGTGCCCCTGCCAATAGTTTTCTCCACTTATGATGTATCTTTCACAACAGCATGTGGTCATGCCATTAATTTTCTTCAGAAATCTTTGTTTAATCCCCATTGCCTTCATAATTCTCCCAATTCTTAAACATGGCACCTAGAGCTTTCCATAGTCCAAACTGGCCCTTCACGTCCATCACATAGAATGGCCCATCACATAGAATGTGATGTCTTTTGAAATCACCTACTCATTATTATGCCACCTTACTCAATTTGTTGCTTCACAGTCCATTTCTGTTGCCACCTCTTCTAATGTTCACAATAGGAATCTCTCTGTCATACTCAACTCTGAATGATAGTTTTAGCTGCTAACTAGTAGAACATTAATTTTAAAATTTGTAAGAAACAACCATTCAGTATGTATATATCAACTACAATATTGATAGAATAGCATCTTGGATATATATAGGACTAATTTCCTAAATCTTCCACCAGCTTTGAAAATCACCCCAGTACAATGTTCCATATAGACTTAAATAAGACCTAAGAGGGAATTTGAAGAGAGAGGTAACTTTCCAAATGAAATGTCTTAGAAACACCAATTTAATTACTTACATATAAGTTAATCATAAACATGAGGATTAAATTTCCCTAGAAAAATCATGTTTTAGCTCTCTCAGGACCCAAATGATTGAAAAATGATTGGAGATATTTTCCGAGTCCAGAGTCTAAGAGGGAACAGGTCTATACTTCTTTAAATACTTATATTAGTGCAATAGAAAAATTATCCAGGGGGCTGAGGGAAGTTAGAAATATGGACAGGAAATAAGAAAATGAGATTCAGCTTGTAAGTATGCCCCAGGTATATCTGGTAAAAAAAAAATAATTAGAAACAGATATTTTGTTTAAGGAAGAACCCAACAAAGTTATGATGACTACAAGCTACCCAAGGTGATTCCTATTTGGCATGACCTATATGATATAAGGCAGTTATGCTTATTCCTGAAGATGCAAACTAAAGACTCTGAATATTATGGAATATAAAATGGTGCCCACAGGATGTAGACAAAGCCTTTGTGTTTGATTTTTATCAAGATTTTTCTGGTGATAGAAAAGTTTGGCTAACATTGGACTATCTTATCCAAAGATTCTTGAATGACCAAAATCAAGATTAGTTTTTGAGCACAATCAAGAGGAAAGATGGAATCTGAGATCCAAAGCAAGGCAATCAGATGCTCAACCTCAAACAAGATACTTTTCTCCCTCTCTCTCTTTCTCTCTCTCTCTCTCTCTCTCTCTCTCTCTCTCTCTATTTCTTTTGTTATCTTTATTTATTAGATAGAGACAGGCAGAAATTGAGAGGGAAGGTGTGGTAGGGAGAAAGACAGAAAGACACCTACAGCACTGCTTCACCACTCACAAAGCTTCCCCCCTGCAGGTGGGGACTGGGGGATCGAACCTGGGTCCTTGTGCATTGTAACATGTGTGCTCATCCAGGTGCACTACCACCCAGCCCCAAGAAACTTTCTCTAGGGAAGGATATAGTCTTTGTTTGAAGCCATAAGAGCATCAGGCCAACTCTAGGAGATACATACATCTGTATATGCCTCTATAGCATTTGGAAAAAAAAATTAAAGAGATAGGGCATTCATGACTTCAGGTCAAACTAAAATATAGTCACTACAGGCTGGTTTTGACATTGGATGTTCGACAATGCTGTATTATACAAAGCAGTTAACTGGAAAAACTGAATTTTCTAATGTCAAAGTACAGTAAAAAGGGTTTTTTTCAAGTCTAGAAAACAGTGAAGAAAATAATTATTGCTTTTTAAGAGTTAGAATGTCCTTATCTTGTAAATGTCTCTGGATAGCCAGTTAAATGTGAGAAAAATAGTAATGAACAGAGATTAAGACATTTTACATTTACACAATGCATTACCATTTTCATGGAATTCCATATGAATTATCTCATAATCTTCCCTATAACTAGCATACAACTTTTTTTTTTTCCAATTTTTTTTAAAAAGTAAAGAAACATAATGATGAGGGAATTTTATTTATTTATTTTTTACTGGGGGGAGCATATAAAGGATGAGAAATAAAAAGACATTAGCAGCACTACTTCACTGCTCATGAAAAGTCTCCAATGTGTTGTTTTCGACGGGTTATGTTGTTTTCGCCGGGCTGGCTTCACGGGCGGGTAACAGACGACCAAGGGATTCATGGTTGAGCTGTAGGCAGTATCTCTATTCATGCAGGACGCAGCACAATCTAAGACGAGCTAAGCTAAACTCAAGACAACTTTCTTTTTTTAATAGGTGAAGAAACTGAAACACAGAAATGACAAGTAATGTACTAGCTAGTGGTAGTGTCAGGAATTAGAGTCTGGTTTGTTGTAAACCCAAACTTATTCTTCCTGCATCCAACTAACTTTGCAGTTTATCAGTATTACTCTGTTAATGAAGAAAACCACCTCAGTTTTGTATAGTTTCTTTATATAACTCAAATCTTTTGTTGGCTGAATTGATTGGATGAACTAACCACTTCATTACATTATTTCATTTAGTGTTCATGGTATCTGTGAAGTAGACACTATTATTATCTTTGTTTTAAGATAAAGAAATCATCATAGAGGGATTAAGTAATTTCCTACTAGTAAGTAATTGGAGGGGCTGAAATATAAGCATAATTGTCTATGAATTTATCCTCTAGCCACTACCTGCACTAAACTTAGAAGTTGGTTTATTATAAATACTGTGTTCCTGGTAAGAAGGAAGATATTTCAGACTCTTAATTCCTGACACAACCACTAACTTATGGCTTCAAACAAAGACTATATCCTTCCGTAGAGAAAGTGTCTTGGGCAGGCTGGGAGTATGGATCGACCTGCCAACACCCATGCTCAGCGGGAAAGCAATTACAGAACTTTCCACCTTCTGCACCCTATAATGACCCTGGGTCCATACTCGCAGAAGGATAAAAAATAGAATAGGAAAGGTGAGGGAATGGGATATGGAGTTCTGGTGGTGGAAATTGTGTGGAGTTGTACCCCTCTTATCCTAGGTTTTTTTGTCAGTGTTTCTTTTTATAAATAAAAATTTAAAAAAAAGAAAGAAAAAAGTGTCTTGGGGGCTGGGTGGTGGTACACCTGGTTGAGCACACATGTTACAATGCACAAGGACCTGGGTTCGAGTCCCTGGTCCCCACCTGCAGGGGGAAAGCTTTGTGAGTGGTGAAGCAGTGCTGCAGGTATCTCTCTGGGATCCTTGCACCAGTCCTTGTGCTTTGTACAACTCCTTGCACTTCATACTATGTGTGTTTAAGCCAGTATGCCACCACCCAGACCCTCTCCAGCTTCCTCTCTCTACCTTTAAATATAAAGAATGAAAAGAGTGGGTCTGGAAGGCCACTCAGTGGTACTACACATGCCAGAAGTTAGGAGTTGATTTCTCAGTGCAACATAAAATACTTACCATATGCTATTTATATATATTTGTATCTTATGAAAGTATAATACCAATTGCTTCTGTTCTCCCTAGTCTAAGCTTTTATGAGATTTAATATTTCAAAGAACCAGTCATTATTAGAAATTCAATAACAGTTTGAGCCCACTAAGGACAAGAGGGGTCCATTATGTTGTTCCTGTGATGGAGATGACCAGTGACAGTGGTGAGATGGATCTGTTAGAGGTCTAAGCCCACCATGTCTGTGTGGGAGTCCCAGGAACCCCTGACTATGGTCCCAGGTGATGGAATGGCCTGGGAGTGAGTAAAGAGCTATCATTAAAGTATGCCAACCTTTTTGACTTTATCTTAACACCTACTACTGACCATAGCCACTACTATTACTTCATATTAAGCTCCCATACCTTGGAACTGCCTTGTACTGTTGTAAGATTCTTTGGGAACACCCTTTATATTCTCTCTGGTCTCACAGAAAACTTAGAAACTTGTGACTCTCCTACAGCCAAGTGAAAGTCATGACAGATGAAGCATCAAGTCAGGCCCACCTTATACAGGTTATGTCGAGACATAGGTTTTGTGCCCCTGTAGCTGCCTGCCCTCACTTCATAGGTAGCACCCCTCCCTCAGCATTCCACGTGACAGAATGCATGTACATTCTCCTTTTTGTTTCTCCTCCTTGGCCTGAGAACTGGGGGGAATGAACGCTAAATCTTTTTTCTGTGATCCAAGCAGCCCATCTCCTTTAAGCCTTCCCTGCATAATCTATATTCAGTGTACTCTACAGTGAAACCTTATATTCAGACCTCTAGGCTTTGCTACATTAAGAAAAGCTTTCAGCATTTAGAAGTGGGAGGACTTAACAAAATCTGTTTTCCAAGTTTGGTCTCCCTACATTTTGGGGTTAATTTGAAATGCAAATTTTAATTCTGACCTTTCTTTTTTAAAATGTGTATCACTTTCTAAAGATGTTTTAATGTCTTTGATTCAACATAGAAAGATCTAAAGGACAAAAAGATTTACAGAATATAAAAGCAAAAATCAGTGACAGAATGAAAATGAAATTGGCTATTTTATGCATTCGTTTGTTTCACGAAATACTTTATATTAAAAATTTTAAATATATCAGTTTTAAGATTGAAAAATATCATCTCATTATATTTGTACTACCTTTGTTCTGAAGAAAATCAACTAGAGTATGTTAACATAAGCCTTTACTCTAAAATGCCAGGCAAGTGAAGATTTCCACGTCTAACTTGGGGAAGGAAGGCAGAAGTTTTTAATCGGGCTTTAGCAAGCAGGAAGGGTTAGCTGAAGTTCAGCTAGTTTTAGGAATAGTTGTATCAAGACAGTTCTCAGAAGAGGAAGGAATTGTGCTTGTAAATTAGCTGCCATTGTTTGGGCAATTTGAATTTTGTTAAGAGGGGTAGAGAGGAACAGCTGTGACATTTAAGAACATGCTAGGGCAGTAGTGGAAAATTCTCAGTCCTTGAGTATCTCTTAATTTACAAAGTAGAGAAATATAACAGTTGTTCTTTTCAACAAGTGCAAAGCTATTTGCTGAGCAACTGTTCTGATAATGTGGCTGTAGCCCACCTAGGGTATGCTATCTCATATAATTAAATTTAAAGAAAATTATCTAATGTTCTGACTCAAAAAAAAAAAAAACCTTGAAGCACAGTAGCTTTCAATCAATGTCTGCTGAGAAGAGGCCCTACATTAAAAAAATTCATGAAACAGCAAGTGAGAAAAGCATAAACAAATTATTTTGTGAAATTGACAGTTGTTCAGAGTCTTATGAAATTTCAAGGAGGAAAGTAGAATTTTTGCAATTGGATGACTTTTGATGTGTACCTTAAAGGATAATGATGAGAATTATATTCATAAAACTATATAATAAAATTTTTAAAAAATAATAATTAAGGGAGTCGGGCAGTAGCCCAGTGGGTTAAGTGCATGTGGCTTGAAGAGCAAGGACCAGCATAAGGACCCTGGTTCAAGCCCCCGGATCCCCACCTGCAGGGGAGTCGCTTCACAGGCAGTGAAGCAGGTCTGCAGGTGTCTATCTTTCTCTCCCCCTCTCTGTCTTCCCCTCTGCTCTCCATTTCTCTCTGTCCTAACAATAATAACAATAATAACTACAACAACAATGAAAAAAAACAAGGGCAACAAAAGGGAAAATAAATAAATATAAAAATAATAAAAAAATTTAAACAACCATAATTTTATTAAGGCCTGCTTTGTACTAGCCATTTTATAAACTCATTATCATCAGTCCTCAAAATATACCATCATATTAATATATTTCGGTTACTGACAAGGTTTCAGTCAACAGAAATTGATTTCTCACTGTTCTTGAGGCTAGCAAGTCACAAGATCAGGGTGCCAGAGGTTTCACTGATGAGATCTTCTTGCTGGTTCTGATGCTGGGGTTTTGTGTGTGTCCACACATAACGTAATTTATGTATGATCTCTATTATAAGAAGTTTCTTTTATTTACTTTCATTTACTTAATTTATTTGATATATGTTTTTATGTTAGTGATTTAAAGGATTATAAGATAATAAGGATATAGTTCCACACTACTCCCACCATCAAAGTTCTTTGCCTCCATCTCCCCAACAAGTTCTTAAATGTAGGTTGACTAATTGTTTTCCAAGTTCATGTGTTTCAGTTCTCTATATTCTACATATGAGAGAAATCATCTGGCAATTGCCTTTCAGTTCTTTACTTCACAAAGCATAATTCCCTCCAGTTCCATAAATTTTATCCCAAAGGACACAATATTGCAAGAGATCTCTTTTATAATGGTGCTGGTTCCATTCATTTATCCACCCCCATGAGTGAATCACAGCCCAAAGACCCCACTTCCAAATGCTACCACCTCCGGGAGTTAGAATTTCAACATGTGAATTCTGTGAGGGAACATAAACATTCAGACTATAGCACCCAGTGAGATAGATGTTATTTACTTAGAAATAAGTAGGAGGTGATACCCACAGAGTGAACTGTCGAAAGACAAACTTAGAAGTATTATAACTCAGATTGGAGTCCAGAAACCATCCTGGCTGCAAAGGCCAACATTATCTTCCAGTGCTTCCCAACATGAGTAACAGACAACACTACCATAGGGCAGTGAAATCTAGGTGTGGTATAGAAGAGCTTAGGAGAAACACAGCACAGCATTATTTAACACTGCATCCCACAATGATGAAATCATTCCCACTCCATCATCCAGTTAAAGTCTAAGAGGAAGTTTCAATTTGATGAAATGTGTTCCCACACCTCTTTAATCTTGCCACTCTCCCATTTAACAAAGAGCTTCAGGCTCAGAGCATTTAGGGTTAGAATTTATTGGTACACATTTTCTTTCCCCATGAAACTTATTTTATGTTTACTTTTTAATTATGGAAAATGATAATCTTAAAAATTGCAGTAATTTATTCTACTGTATTTAATCAAATTACTTGAAATGGAATTACTTTTAATATTGGGATAATACTGGTGGAGATGGGTACAAGTGTGTGCCAGTGGTCTATGATAGCGGTAGTTGGGACACTAGAGCAATACACCTTGCTCAGTAGGACTTCACTATATAAATAGTGGTGATGGAAAACAGTTACTACTAGTGACAGGAAAAGATCACTCCAAGGAGATCAGATGATCCATAAATTAGTAAGAAAAGCAAATTTGGCACATTTGGAAATGGTGAACAGCTTATGGAGCTGAGATGTGCATGGTGGATATTGAGAAATGAAACTGACAATGTTATTGTTGTGCACAGTGCAGTTTCATTTCTCAATATCTATGATGTGTATCTTAGCATCTTTTATTGCCTCTTGCGAAATGTGTCTGATTGTAAGAATGTGCCATTACCTTGATTAAAGAATAGGAAAGTTTCATTCTATGTGAATTGCTGAGAGATGAAGATGAAAATAATTAGCATATGCCATCCCCTAAAGGCCAGTAAGAAGCAGGAAATGTCAGAACTATCTGCCTTCTTTTGATAGCCTTAAACCAAGGCATAATTTTCTCTGCTGGATTGTTTTCCCCCTCCCTACTCCTGTACCAAGGAAAGGAAAAACAATGATTGCCATTGAAGACAGAAAGTTAGTATGATATAAGTCTACACAGAAAAACTTTCTTAAGATAACCCTTATCTTCTATTAGATGTGATAGATTTTCTAGTAAATTTATCTTTCCATGATTTACTTATGGGAAGTTCATTGTCCTGTTTGAGTCCACTATCCTCTTTCTTCTTCTTCTTCTTTTTTTTTTTTTTTACCAGAGCACTGCTCAGCTGTGGCTTATGGTGGTGCAGGGGATTATTGATCCTGGGATTTTGGAGCCTCAGGCATGAAAGTCTCTTTGCATAACCATTATGCTATCTACCCCTGCCCCACTATCCTCTTTCTTATTCTCAGCACTCTCCACCAATCTTTCAATCTTTGTTAAGATGGTATGGGGTTATAGTCATGTGATCACACTAGCATGTGATAGTCACACTAGCATGTGATATCACGTGACTCCATCACACTAGCATTACCTGTTAGCAAAAGAGCAAACTGGTTTACTTTTCGTAATTGTGATTTACTTTTTCTCCTTTTTAAATTTTTATTGGTGACTTAATATTGGTTTACAAAATTACAAGATAACAGGGGTACAACTCTGCACTGTTCCCACTACTAGAGTTCCGAATCCCCAATCCCTCCATTATAAGCTACAGCAGTTCTCTTAAGGTTTCAAATATGGGTTAACTATTATTTCTACAACTATCTATCTATATTTGTATATACTTCCTCTTTTTTTTTTCCTCCTATAGTCCTATCTTCTCTTCCTTTGCAAGTCACACATACACCTATTACTACATCCAAGTATCCCTTCCTTTTTCCTTTTCTTTCTCTGGGTCCTGATGGAGTTGGAGTTCAGAGCCCTCTGATCATCTTCTCCCTATCACTTCTCTCCCACTGGGAGTATGGATCAAAATTATTCTGGGGGTTCAGAAGATGGGAGTCTGGCTTCTGTAATTGCTTATCCACTAGATATGGGTGTTGGAAGGTTGATCCATTCCCCCAGCCTGTTTCTGTCTTTTCCTAGTAGGGTAGAGCTCTGGAAAGGTGAGGTTCCAAGACACATTGATTGGTGAGGTTGTCTGCCCAGGAAAGTCAGTCTGCAACTTGGTGGCTGAAAGGTGGCAAGATATAAAGCAAGACAAAATGATTAATGAACAGGAAACAAAAAATAGGAACAGAGCAGATGAGAATAGGGATCTCAGGGTGGAAAGAAGTCTATTTTAGGTATGTTCCTATGGGCCCACAATTATTGTAGTTTTTGCTTGAGTTTGATAGCTAGCTTGGAGTTGGATAAATATTGTCTGAGAAGATGGTGTCAAAGTAAAGGGCTAGAAAGTTGGACTAGGACAGAAAGTAGCTTCCAATTTTGAAAAAAAAAAAATCTATAAATAACTGGTTACTCCAGTTATATTTTAGCACAGGAGCCTGTGTATCCTCTGAGTCCCTGTCAGTCTGAGCTCACAGTTCATGGCCACAGCTGGCAACATTCCAGGCTACACTCATTTCAGGGCCAGTCTTCCTCAGGATGGCAGGGCAAGATAACCCAGCTTCCCTTTGGAGCCTGGGGCAGTCTCTATCATTGCTGCTTTATAGTGAGGGCAAGTTCCTGAGAAGATCCACAAGAGGGTTTATGCTTATGTTTCTGATGGGAATGGCCATTGATGGTGGATGATTTACTTTTTCTTTAGTGAGTCATGAATAAGAGAAATTGTATTTTATTATTTTTATTGTTATTACTATTATTTTTACCAGAGCACTATTCAGTTATGGCTTATAGTGGTGCAGGGGACTGAACCTGGGACTTTGGAGCCTCAGGCATCATAGTCTGTTTGCATTACTGTTATGCTGTCTATACTCTGTGAGAATTTGTATTTTTAAAGAAAATTATATTGTGCTTTCTGTCTTTTTTGTTCTCATTTTACTACCATAGTATTGTGGCATCTTTTTTACACTCTTCTTAGTAATACATAACCTATTACTTATTCCTAGCCATGACTTGGCAGCATACCTGAATGGGGCAGTCAAACTCAGAAAATTTTTGAGATTTTTGAAGTTTGCCTATGAAGAGTAGTATAGGATTATAGTCAGGACTGGATGTTATGAGTTTATTTTTGGTGGACAGCTTTGCAAGGGTTTTGAGATGAGGGTTTTAAAGGAGTCTTAGGGCATAAAGTGATGTTTGCTGTTTTCTTTTTTTTCTTTTCTTTTCTTTTTCTCTCTTTTTTTTTTTTTTTTTTGTCTGTTTTCTATTGAAGAGTCAGTGAGGCTTCCAGGACTCTTCTGAAATACAAAATTAAATTATCTCTGAGCTTCATCATTTCTGGGCAAGAATGTCCTGAAATAGTTAAGTTATATTGATGAAGACCTTGTAATGATAAAGTCAGAGGATGTAGGATATTAAATTGTTCAAGTATAGAGAACTTTCTGGAGCAGAGATATGGCAACATAATTTTAGAAAATTGGCTTTCTCCCAGAAGACAATATTAAAACAAAATATCTTGATAAATTTCACAGAGCAGAGATAACTCCCAAATTCTTAAAGCCAAGTAGAGCTACACCAAGACATACGACCATTAAACTATCAAAAGTCAGGGATAACAAAAAACTTGTAAGCTGCAAAAAAAGGGGAAAGTGACTTATAAAGGTATAGTCAGACTTGCATCAGATGAAGCCAGGGAGAGTGGGATGACATATTCAAAATGGTAAAAGACAATGACTGCCAAAATTCCATGCATATTTTACTCTGCAAGACTATTATTCAAATGTAAAGGAACAAAAAAAGCAATACTAGATATACAAAAGCTAAAGAAGTTTGCTGTTACTAGCCCAACCTTACAAGACTTGCTGAAACGAGTGCCACAGAAAAAGAAAAAGAAACAAGGACTATTTAGCAAGGTGTTACAAAGTAAAACAGATGAGAAATGCAACTCATAGACATACGAGACAATTTTAAAGTATGAAAAGGAAGAAGAAAATGAATAGATGTTATTCTAGCAAACAATGGTGAGGAAAGGACAGTATTAAAACGACTCACATATGTGTAGATATATACATTACCTTTACATACATATATAGTCCGTATCACATACAATAACTCAAGTTTCTCTAATTTGGTATTTATTCCTTAAATTATTTTATTCTTGTTTAACATTCCTTTTTAGCTTTCTACAGGAAAAGTTCTTATTTACCCCCTTCCTTTTGACTAACAACCACCTCCAGATATTTGCCTCTCCCTTCCTTTAGCATGCATATTTTAATTGCCATGTTGGTTCTTATATGAGTTAAAAATTATTTTTCAATATTGTGAATTATATTCCACCCACTTTGCTTCAACTCTTTTCCCCTTTGCTTTCTTCATATATTGAACATTGTTGCTATTATTCTTATAATGCATAGAATCTTGTCTGTCATATTAAAAAAGGGGGGAATGTGAGTTTGTTTTTGTTCTTTTTTTTCCCCAAGATTATTGCTGGGGCTCAGCACTGCACTATGAATCCACTGCTCCTGGTGGCCATTTTTGTCCCCATTTTTGTTATTTCTGTTGTTATTATTGTTGGATAGGACAGAGAGGAATTGAGAGAGGAGGAGAGAAATATAGATACCTGCAGACCTGCTCCGCTGCTTGTGAGTGGCCCTCCTGCAGGTGGGGAGCTGAGTTCTCCAACTGGGACCCCTGCTCTTCGTACTATGTGGGCTTAACCTGATGCACTACCACCCAGCCCCCTGTTTTTGTTCTTACCAGAAAAGCATCTGGTTCTTTATTCCTCTCCTTACACAGCTAAAGATTAATTCTCAAGAAGATTTTGGTGGTCTTAGGGTAGTACAGTGAAGACTGCACAGGTTTGGGAATTAGCATATGTTTTATAGCCTGGTACTCAGCAATTGTTCACTTCTGTCACCTTTGTCAAAGACTTCTGTTAAGATGTAAAGGAACTGGGGGTCGGGCGGTGGCGCAGTGGGTTAAGCGCATGTGGCGCAAAGCGCAGGGACATAAGGATCCCGGTGCGAGCCCCCGGCTCCCCACCTGCAGGGGAGTCGCTTCACAGGTGGTGAAGCAGGTCTGCAGGTGTCTATCTTTCTCTCCCCTTCTCTGTCTTCCCCTCCTCTCTCCATTTCTCTCTGTCCTATCCAACAACGAATTGCGTCAACAAGGGCAATAATAATAACCACAACGAAGCTACAACAAGGGCAACAAAAGGGGGAGGGGGGGAAATGGCCTCCAGGAGCGGTGGATTCATGGTGCCAGCACCGAGCCCAGCAATAACCCTGGAGGGGAAAAAAAAAAAAAGATGTAAAGGAACTGAATCTCTCATACATTCACCATGGGAATGATAAATGGTGTGATCCCTTTAGAAAAGATTTCTGTGGTTTGTTGCTCAAAATTTTAAGCATAGAGTTTCCATAAACCCCAGTATTTTCTCTAAGTATATTGAAAATATATGTCCACACAAAAGTTTTTACATGTATGTTTAAGCAGCTAAACTAAATATCAAAAACAGAAACAACTTAAATAGTAATAATTTGATAAATAGACAGATAAAATGAGGTACATTCAGGCAATAAAATGTCAAAGGAACAAAGTATTGATGCATGTTACAACATGGGTGGAACTTGAAAGCATTATGATAAATGCAAGATGGTAACAGACTATGTATTATATGGCTGCATTTATATGAAATATTCAGATTAGGCAAATATAGAGATACATAGAATATACTGATAATTGCCTGGGATTGAGCTAGCAAAAGTGAGAGAATGCAGGGAGGAAATAAGAAGAGACTCCTAATGTTTATGGGTATTTATGCATTAAAGATTTTTCTATTGAAGAGAGTATTCAACTTCAATATGATATTTTAGTATGAACTATAATTCAAGCATCACATAGCTTCAACCTTGTGTTACTGCTTAAATTTTAAACACAAAATCTAAGTGGTCACATAAAATGACATAACTAAAATACCTCCAGTTCTGTTTCTTCACCTTTAGACCTCTAAGCAGTCACTTTCTACTCAGTTTACTTTAGTGGGAACATGTTGTACTACTATGTTTGAAGATACAATGTGCTATAAGAGAGCATGTACAGTTCCACACAACTCTTTTTAATTAATGTATGTATTTTATTTTATAGAAAAGAGGGACGTGAAGGGATAAGAGAGGGACAAAGAGATAAACACCTACAGCACTGCTTCACCATTTGTGAAGCTTTTCCCTTCTGCAGATGGGGACTCCACACAACTCTTAATCTCTCAAATTTATGCTCACAATGAACTTGTGAAACCAATCCTATGTGTTACAGCATCCCTTGAATAGCTGGTAGTTCTTAGAACTAACTTTCATTCAGTAAATAATGTTAACTAATGGGTAAATTTAATTATTTGAAGCTTAAAAATATATTATGAAATTCTAATTGAAACCACTATGATTCTTTCAAATTTAGACCAACAGAAAGATTTTTTTTCAGGAAGTAATATGAAATCACTAGCAATGTTTAGAACTGTGGGCACATGGTGATAATAAAAAGCAAGCTGCCTTTTTGTAAATGTTATAATTGTGTTTAAGATTTCTACATATAATTCACCCCTCCCCAATATCTGTACCTAGAGCAGACTGCCCTACCACCCAAGTAGAAAGACCACTAATATTAAGTTTCATAAGAATTTAACTATAGCCTTGTTATATGGTTGCTTACATATCCTATCAACTACAGCTAGTGTGATTAAGATATATAAATGACTTACCTAAATAGTGATAAGCTATATCATCTAAGCTTCCTATTAGGCTGTTACTTAATTCCTGTACTGAAATAAAAGATTGTTTTTAAATAACTAAGTTCATGGAAGCTTTACAGTCCACATCTAATTTATCAAAATAAAAGTTGGTTTTATACTAAAGAATACATTAGGAAACTCCTGTAAATAAATTATCAGGCAATATAATAAGGTGTCAAGATACAAAATTAATATACAAAAGACAGTGGCATTCCATTATGCAAACAGTAAGTCAGAAGAAGAAATCCAAAAATAAGTCCCATTAACTATAGCAGCAAAAAGAATGAAATATCTAGGAATAAACATAACAAAATAAGTGAAAAAATTATGAGTCATTATTTAAAGAAGTAGTAAGATAGAAGTGGTAAGACAGCTCATGTTCATGGATTGGGAGAATCAACATCATCAAAATGACTATTATTCTGCCTAGAGCCATATGTAGATTTAATGCAATCCCCATCAATGTCCCACCATTATTTTAAAAAAATAATAAAACAAAATCTACAGAGTTTATCCAGAACCAGAAAATACCTTGAATCACCAATGCAATCTTAAGAAAAAAGAACGGAACTGGAGAAACCCCGTTTCCAGATCTCAAACTATATAATAAGGCCATTGTAATAAAAATACTGAAACAGAAACAGACACACTAACCAGTGAAATAGAATTGAAAGCCCAGAAATAAGCCCACATATCTATGGAAATCTAATTTTTCACAAGAGTGCCCAAACTATTAAATGGAGAAAGGAGAGTGAGTCTCTTCAACAAATAGTGCTGGGGAAATTAGGTTGAAATGTTCAGAAGAATAATGCTGAACCACTACATTTCACCACACAGAAAATTACACTCCAAATGGATTAAGAACTTGGATGTTAGACTATAAACTATCAGATATTTAGAGGAAAATAATTTAAGAACTCTTATCCATGTAAGTTTTATAGCATCTTCAGTGCCTCAAGTCCAATTGTAATGAAGACAAAAAATAAAAAATAAAAAAACTAATGGACTACACCAAATTAAAAATCTTCTGCACAGCAAAAGAAACCACTACCCAAGCAAAGAGACTCCTTACACAATGGGAGAAGATATTTACCTATCATAATTCATACAAAAGGCTAATAACCAAAATATGCAATGAACTCGCCAAACACACCATCATCAACAACAAAATGACCTCACCCAAAAGTGAGGAGAGGAGATGACATTCACCAAAGAAGAGATCCAAAAGGCCAACAGACGTGAAAAAATACTCCAGGTCATTGTCAGAGAAATGCAAATAAAGATAGCAATGAGATACCACTTTACTCTTGTGAGAATGCAACGTTGGAAAGGATAGTAACATGCTGGAGAGTTTCCTGGGGTGAGAAAACCCTCCTACACTAGTAATAGGAATGTAAAGTGGTCCAACCCCTCTGGAGAGAGCAGTCTGGAGAGGTCTCACAAGGCTAGATAGAAATGGCCTACTCAGACTGGGAGTATGGACCGACCAGTCAACGCCCATGTTCAGCGGGGAAGCAATTACAGAAGCCAGACCCTCTACCTTCTGCAACCCTCAACGACCCTGGGTCCATGCTCCCAGAGGGCTAGAGAATGGGAAGGCTATCATGGGAGAGGGTGGGTTATGGGGATTGGGTGGTGGGAATTGTGTGGAGTTGTACTCCTCCTACCTTATGCTTTTGTTCACTAATCCTTTCTTAAATTAAAAATTTAAATAAAAAAAAAAAAAAAAAAGAAATGGCCTACTCTCAGACTGGGAGCATGGGCCGACCAGTCAACGCCCATGTTCAGCAGGGAAGCAATTACAGAAGCCAGACCTTCTACCTTCTGCAACCCTCAATGACCCTGGGTCCATGCTCCCAGAGGGATAGAGAATGGGAAAGCTATCGGGGGAGGGGGTGGGATATGGAGATTGGGTGGTGGGAATTGTGTGGAGTTGTACCCCTCCTACCCTATGGTTTTGTTAATTAATCTTTTCTTAAATAAAAAAAAATTAAAAAAAAGAAATGGCCTACTCTATGAACCCTCTAATTCCTCTCCTAGGAATATATTCTAAGTAAGCAAACACACTCATCCAAAAAGATCTTTGTATACCTATGTTCATAGCAGCACAATTTGTAGTAGCCAAAACCTGGAAGCAATCTGGGTGCCCAATCTGAGTGGCTGATAAATTTGTGATACACACACACACACACACACACACACACACACAAACAACTCAGCTATTAAGAATGGTGAATTTACCTGCTTCACATCATCTTGGATGAAGCTTGAAGGAATCATGTTAATTGAGTCAAACCAGAAAAAGAATGAATACAGAATGATCTCACTCATGGACAGAAGTTGAGAAATAAAAATAGAAAGGTGAAACGCAAAGTAGAACTTAAACTATTGCACCAAAGTAAACGACTCTGGCAAGTGAGGGAATTTTCAGGTCCTGCTGCAATCCAGAGGACCTAGGCTGAAGGTGAGAATGTTTTGCAGAAAACAGAAATTTTACGCCTGTACCAACAACAGTATCTACTGTAAATCATTAATCTCGCTATAAAAATATTTTTATGGGAGTTGGGCTGTAGCGCAGCGGGTTAAGCGCAGGTGGCGCAAAGCACAAGGACCGGCATAAGGATCCCGGTTCGAACCCCGGCTCCCCACCTGCAGGGGAGTCGCTTCACAGACGGTGAAGCAGGTCTGCAGGTGTCTATCTTTTGCTCCTCCTCTCTGTCTTCCCCTCCTCTCTCCATTTCTCTCTGTCCTATCCAACAACCACAACAACAATAATAACTACAACAATAAAACAACAAGGGCAACAAAAGGGAATAAATAAAATAAATATTTAATAAAAAAATATTTTTATAAAGTTGGTTTCACTCATTAAAAAGAAATTACTGACTTCACAAACTACTTATAGCCAGATATGAGCTCTTGGGTACACCCAAAACAATGTTAAAGAATTTAAATGTTGAGGGAATAGGGCAGTGGCGCAGTGGGTTAAGCTCATATTGGCGCGAAGTGCAAGGACCAGCTTAAGAATCCCGGTTTGAGCCCCCGGCTCCCCACCTGCAGGGGAGTTGCTTCAGAGGCGGTGAAGCAGGTCTGCAGGTGTCTTATCTTTCTCTCCCTCCTCTCTGTCTCTGTCTCCCCTCCTCTCTCCATTTCTTTCTGTCCTATCCAACAATGACATCAATATCAACAATAATAATAACTATAACAACGATAAAAAACAACAAAGGCAACAAAATGGAAAATACATAAATACATAAAAATGAAAATCATTTTTAAAAGAATTTAAATGTTGAAAATATTTTAATAAAAAAAGAAAATGAAAACCATGATGATAAGCAAATAATTATAACAATAACATACAACGTAGGTGAAACTACAACTTGTAATATTATTGTATGGATTGATATGTTCTTCACCAAAAAGGATATATATATATATATATATAACAAATGACCCTATAAACTGAATAATTAGAAATTCTAGATATCTTATGTAATTTATTAGGGATTTAAAAGGTTTTTTTTTTTTAACTAAAATATCCCCTAAACCTATCCACTCATCCACTTCTTTCTGACAGCGAAAAACAGAGTGGGAGAGTGAAAGAGAGAGACACAATTGTTGATTAATCATGAACCAAAAGGCTGGAATAGTTCATATGAAGAGTTGGGGTGTCCCCATTTTGTAGATAGTTAGTAGTCCTATTTTAGTTATATTCCAAAGAGCCCATGACTATACTATTTTTTTTTCCTGAACCTGACATCTGATATTCAGGTAGATTAAAGTTATTGTCTGGGGAGATGATGTCATCGCTGGGAAAAGGACCAGAAATCTGGATCAGGGAAGAGAGTAGCTCCCAAATATGGGAAAGATGTATAAACATTGTTGACTGTAAACCCCATTGAGCTGATGTGATCTGGGGCCCATATTCAGCTCAGGAGCCTATGTGACCTCTGAATCCCTGTAGATCTGAGCTCGTATTCTGTGGTTATAAGTAGGAACATTCTAAACTGCCCCAATTTCAGGACCATCTTCCTCAGGTGGAACATAGAGTATGTTATCCAGCTTCCCTTCAGAGGATTGAACATTCTCTGCCATTGTTGATCCATGTTGAGGGCAAGGTCCTATGGGGATCCACAAAGGGGTCTATTGTGTTGTTCCTGATAGAGATGACCAGTAATAACGGAGAGAGGGATTTATTTGAGGTCTAGGCCCATCATGTCTGTTTGGAAATCTCAGGACTCCCCGACTAGGGTGGCCTGATAGTAACTGAAGAGTCATCGTTAAAGTATGCCAGTCTCTTGCCCTTATTCAGCTTTTGCAGTCCTTATTTTGATAAGGTTAGCTTTGGAGCGACTGAGAGAAGTATAATAGGAAGTAGGTGAGGAGGGTATCTAAGTCTAAGTAGACACTATTTCATTAGGAACTATATGGTGTCTTTTTTAGGTCTTTCTACTTTCTTGCTTCATATACTGACTCACTGCAGACTATTGTGCACTTTAGCTTTCAGGTATATATTTTGCCCTAGTTTATGGATACATGTGAACATAGACCAGGTCCCCTATCTCATGGGACCTGGTCTATATCTAGATCTTGGGACTTTTTTAGTGAACCACCTGGAATGGAATTAGAGAATCCTATGAAATAAAAGGTCTCACCCTTCAGGTCTTACTAATGAGACTGAATGGTTGATATTCCATGCCTGACAGAGAGACATTTTTGACACTGTTCCACCTTGCAAGTGGGGACCAGAGGCTTAAAACCAGTCACCTCAATCATGGTAGTGTTAAAGCCATTGCACACCACCTTAAATTGAAGTAATTTTAAATTTATCCTCAGTGATTTTACAGAATACTTCATAAGTACAGCATTCAGTTAACTAGAAATTCCAGGGTTATTGACAGTCTGTATATAATTAATTGATTTTATAAAATAATTAGCCACATTCATTTAAATAAGATCTTGTACCAGGTGGTGGTACATTCATTGAGAGCACATGTTATCACGTGCAAGAACCTGGGTACTCAGACCCCACCTGCAGGGAGGAAGCGTCATGAGTGGTGAACCACTGTTGCATGTATCTTGCTCTCTCCCTTTCCATCCTAGTTTCTCTTTGTCTCTATCCAATAAATGAATAAATATTAAAAAATCAGAAATAAAATTCTTACCTCTTCTAAAAGGTATCTATCTAAATAAAATATTCACAAAATCGAGTTCCTACCATCAGATATCCTTTTCTTTCTGCTTGGTGCTGTACACAAGAAAGAGCTCTAGAAAAGCAGTAATTTATACTTTCTACTAGCACTAGCAGTCAGTGCTTGTAAGATAAACCTGAAAATCCATATAACTAGTGTGCTAAAATACCCTAGCATATGTATCTGCCTTGATCAATACTATACTTCAAAGCTTGCCTTGGGTTAATTTAAGAAGAATATACTATAATGGGGTGTCACCTAAATTATTTGCTCCATACACCCCCTGTTCACATCTATGGAGGGAATAAGAAAGTGGAGCTATTCTGCCCCCTTGTGAGATTATAAAGCTTCCATCATGGCTAGAAGTCTGAGAGCTGCAAATGGAATCTAATGTGACTAATATAAGGTAGCCTGTCTGTCAGGCTATGAGCCCAAGGTTGGAATTGGACACTCTTCTCTACCTCCCACTTCAGACTTTACTCAGGACATGTCATTCCATTATCTACCTAGTTTCAACATATGATACATAGTCTCCTGTTACTTGATTTTTCCTTTTGTCGAACCTAGGAAAAATGGCCCAATACATGAAGTTCAACTTAGATGAAAAGGGAAAAAAGCATTTCCGTAGTTCTGAAAAGAGTAACAAACTACCCCAGGTTTGTCTGTCCTTTGTAGTTTCACATGATTTATACTGTAATGAGAAACCAGATTTCTCAAACATAGCTGTGAAATAATCGCTCTGGCAAAAAAAAAAAAAAAGTTTTGCAGTTTCTTAAAAACTAAATAGATACCATACAACGTAGTAATAATATGCCTAGACATTTATCCTAGAATAAGTTAAAACTTATACATGCATAAAAAACATATGCACTATTGTTCCTAGCATTTTTATTAGTAATAGCGATCAACCTGTTAACAACCATAATGGCTCTCAGTAGGAGGTACATGCATACCACCAAATATTTCTCAGATATAAAAAGAAAGGAACTATTGAAATATACAACAACTTGGATGGATTTCAAAGACAAGATGCTGAGTGAGAAAAATCTGGTATCAAAAGGTTAAGTGATGTATCATTCCATGTATGATACATGGAATGATACATTACCCCTTTTGAAACAATAAAATTATAGAGTTTGACAACAGACTCATGGTTGCCAGGAATTAGAGATGGTGGAGATTTTGTGATGGTGGAGGCTATAAGGGAGTAGTGTGAGGGAGAGCTTTGTGGTGAGACACTATCTTGACTGTGTCAGTGGTAGTGCAAATGTATTGTGCATGCATGAGGCCCCAGTATAACACGGGGGGGGATCATTAGAGGAAACTGGGTGAAGAGTATACAAGGTCTCACTGTACTGTTGTAATTTTCAACTTCATAAGGTCTCTAGTAATTTTTAAAAACTTTTTTTTTCTCATTTTTAATGCTTTTCCAGTAAAAATTTGTTAGTTACCCTCATTTTTGTGAGGAGAGAAACTTGAGTGTCAGAACGATTTGTCTTGCCTAAAATCATATAGTTAACATTAATTCTGGAACTCGATATTCTGAGGCTAATTCCAGTGTGCTTACATTAAAGTGTAAGGAGAACCAGCTTAGTTCTAGGTGTTGGTTCTATGAATCTTCCAGTCTAGATACTCTAGAGCTTCATTAGGTTAGATTTATGTATTATTGTGATTTTTAACCACCTGAATTTAGTGGGTCATTTGATAGAATAACATCTGTAGTACTAAAAAAGTAAATCCTTATTTCTGAGTTGAAATGTGCATAATCAAAATAATGTGATATTTCTATTTAAATGCTGAGTTTTCACTCAAGATCTTTATAAAATAATAAATATATTTAAGACCTCAGGATTTGAAATACTGAATGTTTAAGCAAAGCACAATACACCAACCAACAGATTGAAGCAGGAAGATGAAGGCCTCCAGGAGGAAAATTCTAGTGAGAAAATTGCAATTTGTTAAAATAGGCTGGACTCAAGTTCTCAAAGCCAGATTAGAAAACGGATTGTACTTGAAAAACTGAATAAAGTATTACCTGGACTTTTGGGGGCTCTTCAGGTTACACCAGGAGATATTAACACACAGCTAAAGGGCCTTGTCCAAACTTTTAGATTAACAAATAGAAATATTATACATAAACCTGCAGAATGGACCTTAATTGCAGTTGTGTTGCTGTCACTACTGACTCCAATTCTTGGCATCCAGAAGCATTCAAAGGAAAATTTGGTGTTTACACAGTTTATAGCTACTCTACTTGAAGAATTACAGTTAAAGAAGGAAGACCTTGAAAGTTTAACCATCATATTTAAAACCTCCTGTTAACCACTGATATGTAAGTCATAGAGGCAGACTAGAAGATGAATATGTACTCACCATTTCCGGAATTGCAGGCACACTGATGGTCTGGTGGTAACGGGTACCGTTGTTCAACAAAAGCCTTTTGCTAAATAGCCTGATGTCCCTGGGTAAAAGGAAACCATTATTCCAGCAATGATGGCCAATATACCTATTTTTATTTAGTTAAAAATAAAAGATGGTGTGGTCCGGGAGGTGGCACAGTAGATAAAGCATTGGACTCTCAATCAAGCATGAGGTCCTGAGTTCAATCCCCAACAGCACATATACCAGGGTGATGCCGACTGGTTCTTTCTCTCTCCTCCTATATTTCTCATAAATAAATAAAATCTTTAAAAATAAATAAATAAAAGATGAAGTCTTCACATTTTGGCCTCAGCCTAACCCTTACATTCTAAGAACAGTATAAAGTTCTATCAATAAATACAATGTAACATTAAAAAAAAAAATAGGCTGGAGATTTTTGGAAAATATATATAAAAAGGTATAGGTAAAAGGATAAAAGAACCTTTTTAAAAATCTGACAGGTTGACCAAGTTGGGAATTAAAAGACAGATGATTTCCTTGATCTAGAAATAATTTAATGTTTAAGGCATTGGAAGTTTTGAGGGGGTTTGCCAGTCAAGGCAGAAACTGATTGGATTTGAAGAAGCAGAGGGAAATGGATGAGCTTAACCTGAGAAAAACCATTTTAACCCTTGAGGTTATCATAGGGAACTGACTTGTCACTTCTTTGCATAACCTTTATGCTATCTACCCCCACCCCTAACTCTCCCCTCTTTGCATAATCATTATGCTATCCACCCCCACCCATGACTCTCCCCTCTTAAAGACACTTAACAAGAAATGGCAAGCACATACAGGAACAAAAAGTAGAATTTTTACTAGTAAATACAATTTCCATAAAGGATGAAAGCCCATCCCCAATGTGATCAGATAATCAAAGGATTCCTAAAATCTGCATCTTAAACCTAGGACATAAAATATACTCAGAATTTGGGGAACTCAGAGAAGTGAAATTTAAAAGCAGAACCAGGCTCATGGTAAGACTTAAAATGTTCTTACCAGTGATGAAATAACTGGAAGGGGAAGACGAGGGATCAGAGGGCTATAAACCCTCGTTCTACTGGAACCTGGAACTTTTGTGACTAGAAACATTTGTTTTTGCCCTGTTACTGAGCAGGAAGAGAACTTGGAAGTCGCCTGAATAGGAAGTAAGGCCCTTTGTTAGCCTTACCTAGAAGGAGGGAAAAGGAAGAGGTAATAGGTGTAGAGAGGAAGGCTTAGAAAGGAAGAGAAGGTAAGGCCATAGAAAATGGATAAAAGCTTCTCCTGGGGATACACATAGGGAAAACAAAAACATACATCTGCAAAGACCTACAGTTTATAATAACCCAAATTTGGAAGCAACCCAGATACCTAACAACAGGTGAATGGCTAAGAAAGTTGTGGTACATATATACAGTGGAATGTTGTGCAGCTATTAAAATGATGAGATTATTTCCTTTACAATATCTTGGTCAGAATTTGAATGCAATTATGCTGAATGAGACAAGTCAGAAAGAGAAAGACCAATACCAAATAATCTCACTTAAAGGTGAGGCTTAAGAAAAAAAGACAGTAGTGGTTTAATAATGATTAACAAGATTGTAAGATAACAGTGGTATAATTTCATATACCTCTGGAATAGTTCCCACCACCAGAGTTCTGTGTCACATGTTCTCTATTGGAAACTTCCCTTTTCTTTTATCCCTGTGGGAGTATGGACCATAATTCTTTATAGGGAAGAAGGTGGAAAGTCTGGCTTCTATAATGGCTTCTCCACTGGACATGGACATTGGCAAGTCGATCCATACCCCTAGTCTGTTTCCATCTTTCTCTAGTGGAGTAGGGCTCTGGAGGGGTGAGACTTCAGGACATACTGGTGAGGTCAGAAAGAAAAGAAAAGAGAAAAGAAGGGAAAAGAAAAGGAATAAAAACAATTATGACCCATATAACATAAAAATTTGAAAAAAAAAAAGTATAAGTGATAATAAGGGAAACCTTAAGGTGAAACTTAGACTGGGAATGATATATTGCACCAAAGCAAAGGACTCTAGGGAAGGAGGGAAAGGAGACAGAATGAAGGGACACTGGGATCCTGGTGTATCTCCTGGACATCTATCAAGGGGGAAAGGAGAGGCTGTGTCTATGTCTTAATGACTATGCCGTACACTATTAAACCCCTGTTAAAATAAAATAAAATAGAACATAAAATAAAGAAAACAAATAATGTAAGGAAATGGATGAAAAATCCTAGCTTCCTCATCAACTCTGCCATTTTTGCCTGAATGACCCATATGCCTCTTTATGTGTGTACTTTTCATTTTCCTTAAAGTTTATAAAGCCTGAGATCATAGTCCTCTACAATTTGGAGGTGGGGGTGTGTGTGAGACTAATGGCAAACCAGAAACCATGGTAGAGAAATTCCCAAGTTTCATTTCTCCCCAAAATATAATCACAGCAGGAATCTGAGGAGAATGCTGTTATTAAATTAATAATAATTTGATTCTGATGATGGAAAATATCAGTGAGATTGCCAAAATTGTTGAAGGTCTTATTTGATAAGACAAAATTGAGCTTATTGTTTATTCTGATGAAAGAAAATGCTCTTCGAAGTCTTAATAGTATCTCAGGAGAGCAAGAACAAAGTCAGGATATTTATAAAACTTTTTTTTCCTTTTTTTTAAAATCTGGCTTAAAATAGATCTTTAATATGTAGGGTTAATTAGGATAACTGTCATGACGTAATAGTTAGGATTAGTAAACACAATAAAACAAGGGTTTTGAAATTAGAGTTTCAAAGAGTTTTGGAGAGTAACTAGTCATTTGATACTATTAAAAAATCTGAGCAGTTGGAAGTTCATTTAAATGGGTTTTGAGAAAGTTTCTGAACAAACAGTGAGGCTTTTTCAAGTATCTTCCCAGGCAGCACTTCCTGGAATAATAAGGTTATGCTGCTGAAAACAGTGAAAGAATAAAGACAGTAACTCTTCTCAGTGGGGTATCCATAGATAACTGTGTAGTTGCCACAAAAGAATCATTAGTTTAAATATATTGTTTTAAAGTATAGAGGTAAACAGTAACAAAAACAGGAATACATTCATATTGAGAGAAGGGAGGAAGGAGTAGAAAAGCTAAACATCTTTCTTACCAGAATTCAGGGATAATTTCCCAAATTAATGATTAAATAATAGTAGTATATTTAATGGGGAAGACTTCTTTTTCTTAGCTATATGAATATATATTTGGTAATTTAGTAATTTAAACAAAAGTGGGGATGAAAAAGACAGAGGGCTGATTACCAATTGACTATTCAGTGGAAAAGTTAAGGAGAATAAAGACTGCCTTTAAAGAGGTCATTGCTAATTCACACCAAATTTTCACGAGGGGTGAAGGGATCTGAGGATGTGGTGAGAATGGGAAGAAAGAAAGTGGAAGCAGAGGATGCTTGAAGAGCAAGAAAACAAAGAAATAGGATAGTCCTGAGGAGGGCAGGCACCAAGAGGGGAAGGGGGTCTGACAATGACAGATGCAGTGGTGGCTGGAACCCTGCAGAACATTGCATTTTCTCTCCCTTGTGCCCCCTCCCTTTTCTGCTTCTCCTGTTCCTCTTTCATTGGCTGTAATGTGGACCTGGAATAGCTTTTATTACAATTTTTAGTGTATTTATTGACTATAGTTTTATATTTCCTGTTCATAATTGAAAAAGCAGATGAGTTAAACATTTTCTGTTTCTCACACACATGCAAATATTAAACCAAATTGAGTTGTTTTATTTCTCTGTGGTCTTCATTTGACTTCATTCTGTGGGTGAGTGGTCTTCAAAGACTTGCCCCCACCCCCTCCTCCAGCCTACACGATTCCCTTTGGTAAATGCAGTCCACCTTCTCATATGCCAGAATTTTTATTGTTTCCCTCGTGATTTGTGTTCTTCTATAATGTCTTTGATTATTTTAACCAACTCTAGGTTTTATCTGTGATATCTTAAGCTAGTTGCTTTGTAAACTTGTTCAAATTATTTCTGAATTCACTCTCTACCTTAACATACATTTATTCTATTTAAAGAATGAAACAAGGACTTTATTCCATTCAGAAATTAAGGAATCAATTTTAGGTTTTAGCTAAATGCTGATAATAATAAGCACCTAGGTTATATATGTCAGCATATGAAAACATCAACTGGCAATTTGCACTGCATGAGCAAAATTCTAGAAGTGTTTTGCCTTTATGAGATGAAATTAACTCAAAGATACAATTAAAAATAATAAGAAGGAAGTTATTGTTATCAGTGTGAAATTATTGTCATCAGTAAAAGCTATAGGAAATTAAAGATTCTAGAGACTGTAAGAGAACAAGAAAGTCAAGAATTGATATGGTGATATGCCAATAATTTTAGAAATCAAGATGTGTTAATTTAAGGAAATTACTTTTTCTCTCTGTATTCCCATTTCTTTATCTGTAAAAGGGAACTAATTACATTTGAATCATAAGACAGTTGTGCTGAGAAATTGTAATAATGACATGCTTAGCATAGTAGTTGGCACATAATAAACATTTAATATTAACCGTTTAATTAATTCCGCTATGACTGTTTCCTCATTTTTGCAGTATATTAACAGCATACAGACCTAGTTAAAAAATGTTTTCCTTTATCTTCAGAGTCCAAAAAATTGTTTTAAAATATTTTTGTTATTTAGTGCAAGTTTATCTGTCATTTTTAATTCTTTTTTAAATTTTATTTATTTATGTTGCCATTGTCTTTTTTTTCATTGTTGTAGTAGTTATTATTGTTGTTCTTGCTGATGTTATTGTTAGATAGGACAGAAAAAAATGAAGGGAGGAGGGGAAGACAGAAAGAGGGGGAGAGAAAGATAGATACCTGTAGACCTGCTTCACTGCCTGTGAAGTGACCCCGAGGCAGGTGGGGAGCTGGGGGCTAGAACCGGGATCTTTAAGACAGTCCTTGGCGTGAACATGTGCTTAACCTAACCCGCTGCGCTACCTCCCCACTGCCATTTTTTTTATTTTTTAATATTTATTTATTTATTTATTTTACCATTTGTTGCCCTTGTTTTTTTATTGTTGTAGTAGTATTATTATTGTTGTTATTGATGTCATCGTTGTTAGATAGGACAGAGAGAAATGGAGAGAAATGGGGAAGACAGAGAGGGGGAAAGAAAGACACCTGCAGATCTGGTTCACTGCTTGTGAAGCAACTTCCCTGCAGGTGGGGGCTGGGGGCTCGAACCGGGATCCTTATGCCAGTCCTTGAGCTTCGAGCCACGTGCACGTAACCCACTGTGCTACTGCCTGTCTCCCCCCACTGCCATTTTTAATTTTAACAGCTTTAATAATGAGAGTGAATCCTTACATATCACTAACTGTGAGCTGATATACTGATCCTGTTACATATACTAACCCCCTGACTATTTGTGATAATTCCAAATTAAAAGACTACTGTTGTTGTTGTTGTTATTATTATTCTCTCTCTCTTTGCTTCCAGAGTTATTGCTGAGGCATAGTGCCAGCACTATGAATCCACAGCTTCTTCACTGCTTGTGAAACGTCCCCATTGAAGGTGGCGAGCTGAGGGCTCGAACTGAACTCAGATCCTTGAATCCTTGTGCTTTGTACTATGTGCATTTAACTGGGTGCACCACTGCCTGACCCCCAAACTCTCCATACTATTTACTATAATGGTTGCACTAGTTTGCATCTGCACCAGCAGTGTAACAGATCCCTCTTTCTCCACATCTTTGCCAACACTTTTGGTTTCCTGTTTTGTTTATGTAGGTGATTCTCACTGGTGTGATGTGGAATCTCAGTGTGTTTTTAGTTGTGTTTCTCTAATAATAAGTAAAGTGGAGTATGTCCTCCCAGGTATGTGGGCCATTTGTATCTCTTTTTTAGAAAATTGTCAATTCAGATCTTTTGCTCACTTTAAATTGAGTTATTCATTTTGTTGTTGAGCTTTGTGAGCTGTTTATAGGTGGTGGATATCAGCAACTTATCAGATGTGTGATGCACAGGTATCTTCTCCTAATTACCCAGTTGGCTATTTATCCTTGTGTAGTTTGTTTTTGATGTGTAGAAACACTTTAATTTGGTGTAGTTTAATCTTGTTTTCATTTCACATGCCCATGGGTTTGAATCTCCAAATATCTTTGATGAAGTATATCACCAGTGTCTTCTTCTATGTATTTTATAGTTTCTGGTCTAATATCTAGGTTTTATTTTATTCATTTTGAATTAATTTTAGTGTGTGGTGTTAAGTGGTAATCTAATTTAACCTTTCTGCGTGTGGCAAACGTAGAAGAGTTTTCATATCACCATTTCTTGGAGAAATCTTCCTTCTCCCATTCAACAGCTTTTGTCCCTTTGTCATATATTAGATGTCAGTATATATGTGTTTACTGCTGCACTACTTATACTGTTCTATTCATTCCAGTGTCCTTTTTTATTCGAATACCACACTTTTTAATTACTATTAGTTTGTAGTGTAAACTACAAAGTCAGAACATAATGCCTCTTTATCTCCCCACCTCCCCAAATTCTTTGGTTATTCATGTTTTTTTATGGTTCTGCCTGAATTTTTGGCTAAGTTGGTCAATTTTCTTGAAATGTGTAATTGGGGTTTAAGTAGGGATTGCTTTTTGTAGAAGACCATTTAAATATTTATTCTTCAAATCCATAAACAAAGAACATTCTTCTATTTCTTTGTGCCACCTCTATTTGTTTTACCAGTGCTCTATAGTTTTCATTATAAAGGTCCTTTGCCTCCTTTATTAGATTCACTACAAAGGTATTTTATGTTTTGAGGTATGATTATAAGTGGGATTGATTTGTTCAATTCCCTTTCTTCTAACATAAAAGAAATTTGTATATAGGAATGCCATATATTTGTGTCATTGATTTTGCATCCAACTACTGTTAATAGTTTTCAGTTTTTTGGTGTTGTGTTTGGTGTTTCTCTAAGTATGTTATAATGTCATCTGCAAATCGTTATACTTTAGCTTCTTCCTGGATCTGTTGCAAATAGCCTGTATTATTTTGAATACTTTTCCTTCTCCTTTTAAAAGATATTTATCATAAATGAATATTTGACCTTGTCAAATGCTTTTTCAGTATTAATTCATATAGTCATGTGTTGTTTTTTTTTTTACTTTCTTTCCATTCATGTAGTGTCAAGATTTTGTTGAGGCTTTTCACATCAGTGTTCATCGGAGATATAAGTCTATAGCTTTCTTTTACGGTAGAGTACTTTCCTGCTTTGGGTATCAGAATGGCATTAGTATCATTGAAGGAGTTTTGCAGTGTTCTTTCCTCTGCAATTTTATAGAAGAGATAGAGAATAATGGGTGTTAATTCTTCTTTGGATGTCCTATTGAATTCATTCATCTAACCATTTGACCCTGGACTTTTATTCTTGGAAAGACCTTTGAGTACTGCCTCAATTCCTACACTGGTTATTGGCCTGCCCATCTATCTACTTTCTCTTAGATCAAGCTTGGCATTTGGTATGATTCTAGTAGTGTCTTCAATTCATCTAGACTGTCCAATTTACTTGTTCATGCGTGATCTATTGCATCTTCAGTTATGATTTTACCTATCTCATTTGATTTTGTTCTCATCATAACTGTCTCTCTTTTTTTCTTGATGAATCTAGCCAGTAGTTTGTCTGTTTTATTTATCCATCTTTCAGTTCTATTGATCTTGTACTTCATCTTTTAGTTTTCTATTTCATTCTTCCTGATTTTGAATGTTTCCTTCCTCCTGCTCACTTTTGAGTCATTTAGTTGCTCCTTTTCTAGATGGTTAAATTTTGATGTTAGAATGTTTATTTGGGGTATCTCTTCTTAACTAATGCAGGCCAATAATTGCTATAAACTTTCTTCTTAGCACTGCTTTCACCACATCTCATAACCTCTCATAGCTATTCTTCATTTCTTGGTTATCTGCATAGTTTTTAATTTTTCTTTTGATTTCTTCAATGACCAAATGTTAATCAAAAGTATGTTGCTTAGGCTCCACATTTTGGGGTATTTCTTTTTGCCTCTTTTTGTGGTTTATTTCTAACCTCACATCCTCATTATCTAAAAGAGATTTGTTATTATTTCAATATTTTCCTATTCATTAAAACTGTCTAAGTTTAGATGTTCTCTGGTTTTTCCTGACACTGAAATTCAACTCTATTGAAAGATTTTCCATGACCACCTGCCATGTGGTGACCTTATTCTGTCCTTACACAGATAAAAAGCAGAGATCACTCCTAAAGTCATTGCACAAGCAAATGCAGTTATGTTTAGGTCCTAAACAACTTTAGAGTCTATTTTAAATGAACCTACGTTACTATAATTACTGTAATTAGTTGCTTAAATCAAGGAGTCTATTTTTTAACCTAGTTTCACTTTGAAGACTGCTCAGTTTGGGACTAGTGAAATAGCTCCCTTTGATAAGGTACATTTGTTTTTTTTAAGGGTCCTTCTGTACAATGACTGAATGCAAAATCAGTCTGCCCAGCTTCTTTCTTCCATACAATCCCAGAAGGCAAGAAAAAAAAGGAAAAAGTAGTTTTCATTTTTATTTTTTGGGTTTAGGAGATACTTTATTAATCTCCATAGAGAATCCTAAGAAACAGGATCCCCATCTTTGTGTAACCATCCTGGAGACTATAGTTCCTTTCTTCCTTATATTTCATGGTCTTGACAGACTCTCTCAGCGCTCACAGTCCTAAGTTTCCCACTCCATTTTATTACATAATAATGCTTAGATAGTAATACTCTAGAGGAGATGGAGGACTACTTGGAATTGACCTATGGTTGCAGCAGATCTTGTTCCTGACTCTACTACACAAGTGGAATCATCTCTTCTGGGATTTGCTTCAGGCTTCAATCCTATTCATAGAGATTGTCTACACATTGGATGAATTGGATGGATCTGTGACATCAGAAAAGTTCCAAGTTCTTCAGGAAGTGTCAAGATATTTGGGACTTTGGTCTAACTTCCTTCTTGTGCTCTCTAAAGAAGGGTTCTTCTCTCTCTTGCTTTCTCAGTTTGAATGTTCCCTTTTCCAGGTTCTGAGGATTCTAATGTATCTTCTAATTCAGATATTCTTTTCACAGTCATGTGCAGATTATTGGTAAACTTGTCATTGGCATTCTGCACTTTTGTTATAGTGGTTTTGACCTCTAGTAATTTGTGAGTCCTCCTTAGGATTAAAATATATATATATATATTTATTTATTTATTTATTTATTGGATAGAGGCAGAGAAGTCGACAAGAGCAGGAATACAGAGAAACTGGCAGCACTGTTTCACTGCTCACGGAGGTTTCTCCCCACATGTGGGGACTGGGGCACTAAACCTGGGTCTTTGCACATCATAACATGTATGCTCAACTGAGTGTGCCACCACCCAGCCCAGCCTCATTAGGAAGTTTATATCTCTGCTTACATTGCTTATCTGTCCTTATATGCTGTCACTATCCCTGGCATTTCTTGTTCTGTCTGTTCAAATGTGATGGGGCAAAAACAAAGATTTCTTATCACAAAAATTTTGGGTCCCAGTGGAACCGGAGCTCAGAGACCTTTTATCATCTTTCCCTGTTATTTCCCTTTCCAGAAGTATAAACCAAATTCTTTTTGCAATGCAGCAGGGAGGAGTTCTGGCTTCTGTAATAGCTTTTCTACTGACCATGGATGTTTGCTGGCTGATTCAGACCCCCAGTCTGCCTCTGTCTTTCCCTTTTAGGATACGGCTCTGGAGAGGCAAGGTCATCTGCTTAGGATGTCAGGATGAAATTGTAGTAGATGGCTGAAAGACAGTAAGATTTAAACCAGGACAAAGTATTTAATAAATGGGACCAAGGAGTAAGAATAGAGACAATGAGAGTAGGGACTCTAGGGTGGAAAGAGGCTAGGATACCTATTTGGGGTATGTTTTAAGAGCCCAGTACTATAGTAATCTTTGCTTGAGCTTGATAGCTAACAGGAAAGTGGGCTGCATATATTGTCTGGAAGAGTGGTGTCAGAGTGCAGAATAAAATTTGAAAGCTAGGTTAAGTCAGAGACTAGCTCCCAAACTTGAAAAGATGTATAAATACAATTAACTTCTTACCACATTGATCTATCTCAGGGTCCATATATATTTAGCGCAGGAGCCTGTCCAACCTCCAGTTCCTTATAAGTCTGAACTCACAGCCCATCTTCATAGCTCAGAACATTCTAGGCTGCACACATTGCAGTATCAGTCCCCTTGAGCAGTAGACAAAGATGGCCCAGCCTCCCTTTGGAGAGTGGGGTAGTCTTTCCCATTGACAGTTTCACTTAGCTGATTCCTAAGACTTCAATTACCACATGATCTACTCATGCCGTGTCCCGATGAACATGCAAGAAATGATATTTCCACAGAAAAATGTGTTTTTTTAAAGATTCATTTTATTGATTACATATGAGAGACAATTTCACATGGAACATAGAAAAAGAATGAGAGTAAGAAGTCAGAGTACCACTCTGATATTTGCAGTACAGGACATCAAACTGGGAACTTCAGTCATCCAAGACAGAGTCAGTTGAGTTAGTTCCTCAGTCACTCACAGATAAATTGGTATGTAAAAGTTTGTGGCACCTTTATGAATAATACAACCAAAGTGGAAACAATCCAGATGTTCATCAGCATAACTATATTAGCAAATATTATAAGATTCACACAATAGAGTCCTACTCAGCAGCAACAGTGAATGAACTATTGATGTACTTAAGTAACATGTCTGAATCTCAAAACAATTAAGTCAAGTGAAAGGAGCCAGATATAGGACCTGGGTGGTGGTGCATCTTGTTTAGCATACACATTACCATGTCCAAAGTCCCAGGTTCAAGACCCTGCTCTCCACCTGTAGGAGGGAAGCTTTGCAAGTGGTGAATCAGATCTGCCTATAGGTGTCTATCTTCCTCTCTTCCTCCTTATCTCTCCTTCCTCTCTCAATTTCTCTTTGTCCTTTCAAATAAAATAGAAAGGGGGGACAAATGGTCACCAGAAGTAGTAGATTCATAGTGCCAGCACTGAACCCACAAATAACCCTGGTGACTAAAAGAAAAAAAAAATTCACATATGTAAAAATAGTGCAGGCTCATTGTATGATTCCATTCATATAATTTTCTAGTTTATGGAGACAGAAGATATGTTGTTAGGGGCTAAGTGTAGCAAGAAGTAGAAGGAAGGGTTACAAAGACCCATGAGGAACTTATGGGAGCAATAGATATATTTATTATCTTGATTATGCTATGATGTTTCCGGTGTGTGCTTAATGCTAAATTTTATCAAATTATGCACTTTATGTGAAGTTTATATTGTTCAAATTAAACTTCAGTAAAGGTGTAAAGCCACAAATTCATTTTAGATTGTTACCTACCAGATATTAAATCATGAAACCCAAACAAAATTACCTTAGCTGACACAAACATATTAATTCAAAAGGATATATGCATCTTTGTGTTATAGCTGCATTCATAATTGACAAACTAAATGCCAAAGGACAGATGAATGAATAAAGAAACAATAGGGGAACAGGCAGTGGAGCATCTTGTTAAGCACACACATAGAATGCAGGGGCCTGGGTTCAAGCCCCTGGAACCCACCTGTAAGTGCTGAAACATTAAAAAAAAATCAGCAAAGTTCACTCCTATGAGAATGTCATACATCAGAAAAGGTAGCAATAACAAATGCTGGAGAGGTTGTGGGGTCAAAGGAACCCTCCTGCACTGCTGGTGGGAATGTAAATTGGTTCAATCTCTGTGGAGAGCAGTCTGGAGAACTCTCAGAAGGCTAGAAGTGGACCTAACCTATGATCTTACAATGCCTCTCCTGGGGATATATCCCAAAGAACCAAACACACCCATCCAAAAAGTTTTGTCTATACCTATGTTCATAGAAGCACAATTTGTAGTAGCCAAAACCTGGAAGCAACCCAAGTGTCCAACAACAGATGATTGCCTGAGTAACTTGTGGTCTGTAGACACAATGGAATACTACTCAGCTATTAAAAATGGTGATTTCACCTTCTTCACCCCATCTTGGATGGAGTTTGAAGGAATCATGTTAAGTGAGATAAGTCAGAAAGATAAGGATGAGTATGGGATGACCTTACTCATAGAAGTTGAAACCCAAGATCAGAAGGAAAAATGCAAAGCAGAACTTGAACTGGAGTTGGTGCATTGCACCAAAGTAAAAGACTGGGTGGGGGAGGGGTCAGGTCCCGGAACATGATGACAGAGGAGGACCTAGTGGGAGCTGAATTGTTATGTGGAAAACTGAGAAATGTTACACATGTATGAACTATTGTATTTTGCTATCTATTATAAACCATTAATCCCCCAATAAAGAAATAAAAATAAATAAGCAGAGTACTTTGGCATGTTTCAAAATGGTTCCTACCAGAAACCCTAGATTATTTTTCCCCAATATCTACTGTGGCAGCCTGAGAAGCTCCTAGAGGAGAAAAAAGAAAAAAAGAAGTATTGTGGGAATCCTCTATGACTGAGTTCCCCAGATGCCTGTAACTGTCAAAGTCAATTACAGTTCAGGTTTTCCTACCACAGCACTGATACCCTTGGTGGCTCCAACCCCCAAGTCTGTTTGATGATGTGATTAGGATGCAGCCATTTGCCTGCGTCCTTTTTGCTCTTGTAGCTCCAAGAAGAATTGAGTTGTAATCCATTCAGCTTTTCATTTATTTTTAGTTATTAAGATGGCATTGTGACTTCCTAACTCCTTACATGTGAAACTAAGAATCAGAGTATAATGTTCTCTTTTCAATTAAGTTTTAATTATAAAACTAATGCATGAATAAAATATCATTAGAAAAATTTAAATAGGCCAAATATGAGACTCTTCTTTGTAGTCTAATACAAATTACTCATTTTCCCTACACCTGGAGGTCTTCACTTTTATCAATTTGGCACATCTTCTTCCAGACTTCACATTTGTAGGAATGCATTGGAGACCTTTACTAATAAATGTAGCTCTGTGTAACATTTTTTTTTTTCAAATGTTGCAGTAAACCACAGTATCAGTGCTCAGCACCCTACTTGGCAATTCCCCTTTAGACAAATATTTGAGGTCCTCCTGTATTTAAGAAAAACAGTAATGCTGAATGAAAGAAACCAGTCACTAGGGACCACCTATATGATTTCATTTATATGAAATTTACAGAGTAGGGAAATCTATAGAGGAAGAAAGTAAATTTATGGGGTTCTGAATTAGGGACAGCACTAGAGAGGGGCAATATGTGTGTGGAGGGGGTGGTGGTGATGGATGCATAGTGCAGGGTTTCTTTATAGAATGATAAAAATATTCCAAAAATTGCTCTTGGTGATAGATGCAAAACTCTGTGAACATATTAAAAACCAATGGGTTGTATAAAATGCGAACTATATCTTGTTAAAAGAAAACTATACTAGTAATCTCTTTAGGTATGATTCATTCAAGATAAATTAAATTAGAAGCCATTGTCAGGATCTGTCTGACAGTGCTGGTGGTTCTCAGTTCCTCATATATAGAGGAAGCATGCCCTATAATGAGTCTAGTTATCTTTGCAGTTGCAGTATTTTTTTGGATTTGATACAGGGATTCTGTTAAAAAAAAAAAAAAAAAAAAAAGAGGATAAGTGAAAATAGTGTAGAGTTCCTTGTGGCTTCTGTCATCTATCCCAAGGGCAGGAGTCAAGTGTGAAACATATCTCAACCCACTTCACTATAATTGTCCAGTGGAGGCCAGCAAAATGAATATCCTCTTATTTGTCCTTCTGGGCCTGAGCAATAAGTAACACTTTCAAGAGTTGACTTTCCAAAGAGTTACCTCATGTTGAATTATGCTGACCTCAAGAGTCAAATTCACCTAAGAGTCTAGGACAATCTCTTCCTCTGTACAATAGAAGTTAATTGCATATTTTGCCCTGCTAACTCTTCATTCCTCAAAGCAAATTCTGCTAGTGTATTTTTAAATAGTAGTAACAGATGATTAAGTACTATTTACTGGATACCTACCTTGTACTTAGTAAAGCCTTAAGTAAAGCCAAGAAAGGTATTGATATCCTTCACATTTGAGGAAAACAGGGTGGAGTAGCTGCTGCAAGGTCATGCAGTTCTGTTGGCCCAGAGTCAACTCCCACTTCTCTCATAGCATACTTTGATCTGTGTATTTTGGCCTTAAATATCATGCTAAGGTTCTGACAGCATTCTGAGGTTAGAGGCTTCACTTTGCAATCTTTGTCTCACTCACTGGCCCTATCAGTGTGCTCAACTCATAGCTGGTCCTCGGTGCATATGGGTAGAAAGGCATTATTGAGCCCTGGGCCTCACTTCATCCAGGCAGCTTGTCTCAGCATGACCACATACCACCTGCAGCATCTGAGCTTATGGATAATACCACAAGAGGCAAGTCAAAGTGGAGTCTGAAGCTCTAAGACAGGGGTTTTTCTTTTTTTAGAAAGAGGATGTTAGGAAGACTCTAAAGGGAAATGTTAGGAAATTAAAATCCATGGGATCAGCATTAAGGCTGCTTACAGATTGCATTAGTCATGGAAGGTGAGTTCACTCTCAGTAAAACAGAAAAGCAAAGATAGAGAAAAGATGGAGTAGGCAGAATGAATATGACAGATTTAAGGGGAATAAAGTATTTAACCCCAGTTATCCCTAATGAGCATGAACAGTGCAGATCAGATTAGGAAGGAGAGGAAACTAGAGCATGGCCAAAGTAGAAATACGCATATAGAGGTGTGGGTATATGTCCATAGAAACAAAACTATCTCTGGAGTACACAGATACTATCTCTAAACCAGAAATAAACCACCAACTACACCATCTCACTTTAATGGGAAGGGAATACTGTATTTGGAAAGAAGTGTTGTTTTGAAATTAGAAGTAAGGCCAGATAGGGTAGAAAAGGAATAAAAGGATCTTCTTCCTTTAGATTAGGACTTGGAACCCAGAGTAAGTGAAGAAAAGTTCTCAGGAGATGTATAGTTTTAACAACAAGCCTGACCCAGCTGTCCTAAAGACACTCCCTTGCCCAAAAATAATTTTGTGAGAGATTTTTATGAAGTTTTTCTGAGAGTCTCTTTTAATGCTCTTGATTCTACTCCTAATTTCTTCATCTCATGAAAAAAGTCAGCAGTTCTAGCAGAGGTGATAGTATAATGGTTCCTCTCCTGCAAAGAGAGTCTGAGGCTCCAAAGTCCCAGGTTCAATCGCCCACATGATCATAAACCAGTGTTCTTGTGTATAAAAAAAAGTCAGCAGTCCATGAATTTTATAAGTTCAAAAAATGGAAGTCTAATCTTTACAGTGAGTAAATCTCCAATTCAGTGCTAGGTCTGCTCCAAACATATGAGGAGAAATATGTCTGTTACTTAATTTTTCTATCCCTCAGTTTCTTTTCATGTACCAGAGATCATGTAGTTTTGTTTATCTGTTAGTTAAGGATAAATACTTGTAAAAAGTGTAAAATGACTTTACTTCTTTGAATCTCACTCCACAGTTATTTGTTAAATATTGGGGATTTTGTGCAAGGTACAAGGCTAGAGTCTGTGCCACGTGATCTCCATGCTTAATCAACAGGATTATTGTGCCAGGCAGCAAATGAACCAAACACTGACATGCAGTAGGTTTTTATTTTTACTTTCTTTTTTAGAAATATATCTCCTGGAATCCAACTCTGGAATTTCCTAACTTTTCCAAGTTTAGATAATAAATCTTACATTGTACTCATATAACTTAATGCCTTTATTTGCTTGAATTATATTTTTAAAATAAAGTTGTACAGTCCCACTGCCCTTCATGAGACCACATAAAACATTTCATTAGATTTATGCACTTGAGACTTTACACTGTACAGTACTAAGAACTTTAAACATACAATAATTAACACTATGCAGCTGAAAACAAAATCTAGCAAGAAAAGTATTTTTTAAATTGTATAGGATAGATTATTTCAAGGCTTAAACTTGGAGTCAGTAAGGTAAAATTTGAATAAAAGGAATCCAGTTGACTTACCTGTTTAGAAGCTCATTTGTAGGCACAGAGTCACATTGTACAAAGGACTACTCTGTGGTAACCTATTGTTGGCTCTGCTTCACATAAAACAGTTCAGGGAATTGGTAAATGGGATCTCATCAGACAAAATAATGAATGAGACTACCAGACCACTGTTAACTACAGTTTTCCTATCTTAATGATTAGTTCAACAAAAGGGAGGAAGGAAAAAAGAGGAGGTAAAGAAAGAAGAAGGAAGGGAGAGAGGATGGAAGAAGGAAGGGAGGGAGGGAAAAAAAAGAAATAGTACCCATAGTTTCTAGCACATGAATACTTACTATTTAAAAATCACTTTCTTGTAGTCTGGAGAGGGAGCTTTGAAGCAAGCAGGAAATCTTTCTTACAGAAGAAAAGTCAGGTCAGCAAACATTTAGCTAAGTACCTACTGGGTGCAGTGTATCAAATCGTGGTGAGGGCATCAAAGCAACACAAACTATGCCATATAAATAAGGCCACTAAGGGCAAAGGAATAGATCATATACTGAACAAAGAAAGATCAGGTAAGTGTAGAATTAGATTCCTTGAGGGAAAAAAATTATTTTATTTTAATTTATTTATAAAATAGAAACACTGACGAAACCATAAGATAAGAGGGGTACAACTCCACATATTTCCCACCACCAGAACTCCATATCCCATCCCCTCCCTTGATAGCTTTCCCATTCTTTAACCCTCTTGGGAGTATGGACCCAGGGTCATTATGAGATGCAGAAGGTGGAAGGTCTGGCTTCTGTAATTGCTTCCCCGCTGAACATGGACGTTGACAGGTTGAACCATACTCCCCAGCCTGCCTCTCGCTTTCCCTAGTGGGGTGGGGCTCTGGGGAAGCGGAGCTCCAGGTCATATTGGTGGGGTTGTCTGTCCAGGGAGGTTTGATTGGCATCATGCTAGCATCTGGAATCTGGTGGCTGAAAAGAGAGTTAATATATAAAGCCCAAGAAGTTGTTGACTAATCATGAACTAAAGGCTGGAATCGTGCAGATGAAGAGCTGGGGGATCCTCCATTTTGTAGTTAGCTAGTAGGCATATTTTAGTTCTATTCGTAAGGTCCTGTGACTATACTAGTTTTTTGTTTTTTTCTTTGAGGGAAAACTTTTTAAGGGAAAAAAAAAATTCAATCTGGTTTTGTTAAGAAATACAGGATACATAGGTCCCTAAGCTGTATATGGTCCCCAGATCAGATCAAATCTATGGGGTTTATAATTAACAATATTTATACACCTTTCCCATATTTGGGAGCTACTCTCTTCCCTAGTCCAGCTTTCTGATCTTTTTTACATCCATGACATCATCTCCCCAGACAATAACTTGGATCCACCTACATAACAGGTTTCAGTCTTGGGAAAAACAAAACAACAACAACAATAACAACAACAAAAACTAGTATAGTCATGGGCCCTTTGAAATATAACTAGAATATGCCTACTAGCTATCTACAAAATGGAGACCCCCCCAATTGCACTATTCCAGCCTTTAGGTTCATGATTAATCAGCAATTTGTTTGGCTTTATATATTAACTCTCTTTTCAGCCACCAGGTTCCAGATATTACCACGATGCCAACCAGACTTCCCTGGACAGACAATCCCACCAGTGTGTCCTGCAACCCTGATTCCTCAGAGCCCTGCCACACTAGGGAAAGAGAGAGATAGGTTGGCAGCATGGATTGACCTGTCAACACCCATGTTCAGCGGGGAAGCAATTACAGAAGCCAGACCTTCACCTTCTGCACCCCATAATCACCCTGGGTCCATACTCCTCAGAGGGATAAAGAATAGGAAAGCTATCAGGGGAGGGGAGGAGATACAAAGTTCTGATGGTGGGAATTGTGTGGAGTTGTAAGTGTCTTATCCTATGATTTGTCTTATTCCCTTTTTATAAATAAAAATAATAATAATAAGTAGGGCATAAAGAAGGACTTGTGACTTGTGGAGAAATTAATCAACCATCTACCAAAAGAACCTTATCATAGAAAGCCTAGTTCTAATGTAGTGAGAATGTTGAGCAGCAGGCCCACAAAGGTCTCCTAGCATTTAAATAGACTCAGTAAACAACTGGCACCATGTTGATTCAAGTGGTATAAGAGGATGTTTCTCCTGTGGTATCTCTCTGGGAGTCACTGAAGTAGACTGTAGGTGCAGGAAGATCTTTTGGGCATTGACCCTGGTTTGAGTCAGAGTGGGGAGCTCTCCTAGAAGGGCTGAGTGACAGAAACTTCTTGAGAAGAGAGTCCAGTAGTGGTCATCCTACTTCCTACTGGTATCTTCCTTAAACCATTCATCTCTGCATCTTTATCTTTGTTCTGGTTACAGAAAGAGTAACTAAGCAAAACTTTGATAAATGATTCAGGAGGAGACTTGCTCATAGAGATCAGGAGATACTTAATGGAATAAATTTCCAAATATTAATTGGATTTTGATTAGTGCAGGTTGCTGAGTTAGAGAGAAAGTGCGAATAAATACAGATTTGCAGGGTAGAGATTAATTTAATCTTGAATCAGAATTCTTTTTGGTATGTTATGACTCGATGGTTTAATTAAATGTGTATCAGATAATTCAAGTTAAAAAAGCTTAATTTGAAAATATGTGTTTATTTCTTAACACAAGAATGAGAGGGAGAGATAGAACCAGAGCATCCCTCTGGTACATTTGTTGTTAGGACTTCATTGCTTATAAGTCCAACACCGAAGCCAAAGCAGCATCTCCCAAGTCACTAAATTTTCAATTTAAACTCACAATTAAATTATGATTTATATCACAGTTAAGTTGAGAGGACAGTAAACAGCTTATGTCATAAAATTTACCCTTTTTAAAGTGTACCGTCGCTGAGTTTTAATATTGTCATAGTGTTGTGCAACCATCACCACTCCCTACTTTTAGAAGATATCTGTCCCATCAAAAATAAATTCCTATACATAGTAGTAATTGTCTGGTCTATTTTTTATTTAAAACTCACTAACACATTGAGAATTGAGGTTCTGATTGACAAGAATTTTCTCTTTCCTAGCTGGGTAGAAACGCTGCATGACTCTTATTAACTTCCAAGTCCCATATCATATCATTGCTTCTCTCCAGAAAACCCTACCAGAGTGAGGCCGTGGGGATGTCATGAGGGACAAGAACCTGGGACCCGGGAAGGATGGAAGGAAGGAAGCTAGGGAAGGAAGGGAGGGAGGGAGGAAGGAAGAAAAGAAGGAAGGAATTGTGGGTAAGAGAACCTTGGCAGAAAGAGGGTTTTCAGACTCCTAGGAAAGAGAAGCAGAAAACAAGGCATACATCTCTTGGAAGCCCTATGAATGTGAGAATCTTAAAGGACTAGTGTCAAATTCCTCTGCCCCCACAGACCTTCTGGAACTGACTAAGCTCTTACTGTTATTCTCCTTTCCAACCCATGCTCCCAGGAGCTGTTGAGTATGTTCAACTCCCTCTTTCCACCATGGTGCTGCTATGTGTCAGGCTCTGAGTTAGGAACTTACCCTGTGTTACCTGGTTAGATCCCCCCACCCCAGGTTCTTTTAATAGATTTAAAAACTAAGACTTAATGTAGGCATTAATAAAATTTGCTCAGTTCATATACCTGATCACTGTTGATTTAAAACCCAGAACTCCAGCCAGGACCCAGTTAGCTTCCAGGTCTTTACTGCCACTGTCTCTGTCTGTCATCATCTTTCTGCATCCCTCTGACAACGCAGGACAGAGAACCAGAAAATGTCTACTTACTATCCAAGCTTGATAAAAAGCACCGTGACTAGAGTTGTAAAATTTTTTGAGCCCTACACAAATGTTTTTTGAGAAAAACGTAGTCTTCCCAGCAGTGTCTTTCTGTGTTATCCCTTTGCACATCTGGCACACTAGATCCCAGATGTGTAATTTTCATCTTATGCAGTGAGCCACAGAACTGGGGATCTTGCCGGCTCAGCTGTGCTAGCAAAGACCTGTTTCTTTGACAAGGTCTGCAGGAGGTGGCTAGTGGTGGTTTTGCAGCCCCGAATTTATTACTGTCCCCAGCCAGGAAAAAAAAAAAAGCTACATAACTTGGTGTGAGCATGCGTGCACACGCACGCACATACACGTTCACTTAGACAGGAACACAAAGAAGGAAACATTCACAAGGCATCACCATTGATTTCTCCTTTCTCCCAGATCAACTAGTCTGACTTCTCCCTGTTGCCTCCTTTGCCTGTGGTCTGTCAGCTGGAGGTGATGACAAGGAATATTTCAGACTCTTTCCCCATCTGCTCCAAACACCAGGAAGCTGCAGGCCTGCTTCCCTCCAGGCCAGCTTAGAAATCCTGGTGTCAGGATAGAGCATACTTCCAAAAGTCAACCACAGAACATTTAATACCTGTGCAAACCCCACGTAGAATTCATATGCCATAGGGTCATGGCTTTATGAGTGTTTCTATGACATGGTATTATTACACCCCAGATCTCTCACCTCATATGTCACTCAAGCATTCTCTGTCAGGAAACCAAGGAATAAACATCCAAAAAGAAGATTAATATTAGAGAGACTAAAAGAGTAAAGTTCACCCCACCATATGTTTCAGCTCAAAAGGGATGATGTGTGTTAGCCCTTTTCTCTGTTCCTGCACTCCTGCCTCCTACCTCCTCTAAAATGCCAAGCAGTGTTGCTCGGGCTACCTACTTCAAAATCAGTGAGGAAACTTCTTTTTTTAATATTTATTTATTTGCCCTTTTGTTGCCCTTTTTTTTTAAATTGTAGTTGTAGGTATTGTTGTTATTGATGCTGTTGCTGTTAGAACAGAAAGAAATGAAGAGAGGAGGGGAAGACAGAGAGGGGGAGAGAAAGATAGACACCTGCAGACCTGCTTCACTGCCCATGAAGCAACTCCCCTTGCAGGTGGGGAGCCAGGGGCTTGAAATGGGATCCTTATGCAGGTCCTTGTGCTTCGCACCACATGTGCTTAACCCGTTGTGTTACACTGGACTCCCAAGAAAACTTCTTCAAGTGCAGATTCTAGAGAATCTCTTTTCTAGCACACATGTTAGGCACTTCATTCTTAAGTTCCCCCAAGCAATATCTGTGAATGGTAAACTCCGTGTAACTACCACAAGAGACACACCATCTCTCCCTACTTGAGTAGATATTGTCACATTAAAACTCGCTGCTTTCTTGGGAGACTAGGTCTAGATAATTGGAAAGGAGAAAGATCTCTTGGGGCTGCATTTGACTCTTGACAGTTCTCTTGCATTTTCTTCCCATTTTTCTTCTTCCCTCTAGAGACACAGGAATTGTTGCCTCACTACCACAAGAGAGCCTGTAGCTCATACCCTTACATGTCTCACTGCAGGACGCAAAGAATTTAAATTACCCTGTAGACAGCTTGTTAGGGTGGAGCATTGCAGAAGAAGGTTTTTGTAGGACTGGGACTGAGGTTTCCTTAGGCCCAGCCTCTGGAATCCTTTTTAAAGACTGAATTCTAGCTGTATGCCCTTTGGCGGCAAGGTTCTTTCTCTCTCCCTCTCCCTCTCCCTCTCCCTCTCCCTCTCCCTCTCCCTCTCCCTCTCCCTCTCCCTCTCCCTCTCCCTCTCCCTCTCCCTCTCCCTCTCCCTCTCCCTCTCCTTCTCCCTCTCCCTCTCCCTCTCCCTCTTCCCCTCCCCCTCCTTCTCCACCTCCCTCTCCTTCTCCTTCTCCTTCTCCCTCTCTCTTCCTCCCTCCCTTCTTCACTGAAAAAACAAGGGTGACGATATACTTTTTGTTAATAAAATTTAAATAAAACTATACATGCAAAGCACTCACAAGACTGTCTGGTATATATTAAGGGCTCTATATGTACCATCACCATCACCATAATCATTGAGTGGGAAGAAGGCAAGGAAAAAAAAATTTTTTTTTGAGTTTTGTCTATTTGGGCTTTTACTTTTTGTGTTTAATTCTATAGTTGAATAAAAGAAGTAAAAGCTTTAGAGTATATAGTTAATATGAAGGTCAGGGGAACAAGTCATTTTCTGCTGAATTCTAGACTGCTTTCATAGCAAGAGGGGTGACTATATGCCCCAGCAGTTTGTGTGATGACTACATGTCCTAGCAGTTTGCAAAGAATTTCTCCCACTTAATTCTTAGAATAATTATTAGTGAAAATGTCCTACTTTGAATGATACATTGTTGAGTTGCCTCAGCCATTACATATTCAGAAGACTTTCAGTGAGGGTTAGGAAACAGTAAGAGGTTATGAAAAGTGAAATCTCTCCCTTGGAAATATTTAAAACATGTCCATCTGGCTAAGATGATTTAGAACAACTGCAAATAAGTACTCATTTATAAACCCCTGAAATGCTTTGTTTGGTTTGGTTTAACTAAACTGCCTTGCCCTGCCTCCAGGAGGTATGTAGGTAGTAAAATTAATGGAAACAACATTCGTTACTCAATTTGCCAAACAAAAATTGCTTTGTGCTCCGGGCTAGTGGCCATAGATGAGTAGCCATAATGAATTTAAAGGCAGTAAAATTCTTCCTTATATTGGAGAAAGGAGATACTAGAAGCTTGGAAGTTACCAAATTTTGGGATAACTGAAATTAGAAAGAAAGCTATTACTTGAATAAGAAAAATATAAAAATTTGTTAACAATATATCAGGACTATGTTTTGGAGATGTCTACTATATGTAACACATGGAGGTCTGAAGCCCTGATCACCACCTTTCCACACACAGGATCATACTCCAAAGGGAGCAAGTGTTTCATATACTATGAATGACAATTCAGCTTTTATGGAGATGTAGTAAGAGTGAACTAAGGTGAATCAAGAAAATACAGTTAGTGAAGATGTAAATGGAACTATGTCACTAATTTAAATTTGATTTGCTCACTGAAAATGTATAAAAATACAACTTATTTTTTATAGTAATATTTTTTAAAGCCTGAAAAGAGAGGAAGGCAATGCCTGCAAGGGAATGGAATAAGGCTATATGACGTCATGCTGCACAGGGCTCATCAGGGAACTCCAGCAGAAGGAGCGCAGAACCTTGGGGACAGAGACACATCCTTTTCTCTACCTGTTTATTTATCCTAATAAAATCTGGGTGGGAGAAGGCAAAACATGCAGTCACACTTCATGGAGAATTCCAGCTCACTAGTAAAAGAATAGGGAAAGGAGGCCAGGTGGTGACACGCCTGGTTAATTGTACACAGTTACTATGCACAAGGACTTTAAGTTTAAGTCCCAAGTCCCCTCCTGAAGAGGAACACTTCACAAGTGGTATGGCAAGTGTATATCTTTCTATTTCCTCCTCTCCTCTCAATTTCTTTCTGCCCTATCAAATAAAGTAGAAAGAAGAAAGAGAAGAAGAAAAAATGCCCATCGGGGGCAGTGGATCTGTAGCGCTGGCACTGCCCCAGTGACAATAACCCTGGTGACAGGAAAAAAATAATAATAAGGAGAAAGCAATAGATTGTCGCCATCATTCTCAGTACCTCAGACTGCTATGGTGATTGAAGGAGATTTACAAGGAGCTGTGGAGATGAGATTGGCAGTAATGATAGGTAGAGCTCAAGGAGGAGGTCAAAGGGGTTACAGGAGTGAGTATGAATGAAATGGATTCTTTATCACTCCATGCCTACACTTCATTTTCAAAACCTTTCAATAGTCTTTCCTACCTATGAAATGAAGTCCTTAGTGAGACATCCCTGATCCTCCTTGATCTGAAACCAGTTTAATTTTCCACCCTTATTTCCCTCCACTCCCTACATTATATTCAGCCACACTGAAGTATTTCCTCTCTCCCAAATGAAACCAGAATCCAGCTTTGGTCTAGAATTACCTCCTTTACTTCTTGTGTTTCCAAATAATTGCCAGTTCTTCAAAGCTTGGCTCACAAACCATCTCCCCTTCAAGAACTCTCCAAACCCCCACCCTCCTGCCCAAGCAGAATTAATCTCAGACTTGCCATTATGCCTATAATGGTTTATCTGTATAATGACTCTCACATGTTGTTTTTATTTCTCACCAGAGGGTAGACCTCTCAGGGACATAGACTGTCCCTTAATTCACCTGCCCTTGATATATAACCCGGCACTTAATAGGCACTCAATAAATGTTTGTTGAATTAGTAGGTGGATGAATTAATAGAATGCAGATGTAGATATCAACCTAAAAATTCAAGAGGCAATTAAAAGAGCAGTGTGTTTATTTGGGATCAAAGAAGAACAATTCAGGGTATACAGATTCAGGTAGAACATCTAAAATATGCCCTTCTGGAGGTAGAAAGTCAGGAAGTGTTATGAAAAGAAAGGAGGAAGATGAAATAAGTGCTTAAATTCTTTGTGTGTGTGTGATACCTAACTTTTGTTTTTTATTTGTTATTAATAGTGTGTTACAAGGTTCTGTATTCCCATGCCCTCACCTCCCAAAGATAACCACCATAGTTCTCACATGTCTTGGAAACAGTTTGCTTACTTCCATGTTTGTTTTGGGCAAGTTCGTATAAATCAGATCTCTATATTCCACATATGAGTGAAGCCATCTGGTAGTTGTCCTTCATCTCTTATTTTTCTAGGCATAATCACCTCCAGTTCCATCCATTTTGATCCAAAGAACACCCCTATTATCTTTTTTTGTTGTAGAGTAGTACTCCATGGAATATTATATATCTCATAACTTCTCATAACTTCTTTAGCCAGTCATCAATTGATGGACATTTAGGCTGCTTCCACTCTTTTGCTATTGTGAATAATGCAGCTATGAACATAGGGATGCATGTGTCTCTTCTTAGTATGTGAGGGCCTTGTGAATAAATAGCTAAAAGTGGTATCACTAGATCCTAAGGAAATTCTACTTTTACTTGTTTAAGAACTGTCCATCCAGTCTTCCAAGGAGGCTGCACTAGTTTGTACACCCACCAACAGAGTTCCCTTTTCTCCACAACTTATACCACACCTTTCATTTCCTGGTTTGTTGATGTAAACCATTCTCTCAGGTGTAAGATGGTATCTCAGTGTAGTTTTAATTTGCAGTTCTCTAATAAGGAGTTAAGTGGAACATTTCTTCATGTGTCTGTGGGCCATGTGTATCTCTTCTTTAGAAAACTGTTTAGTTCTTTGGCCCATTTTTTAACTGGGTTATGTTTTCTTATTTTGTAGGTATATAGATGTTTGATATCAGTGACTTGTCTGATGTGTGAAGTGCAAATATCTTCTCTCATTTACTGGGTTGCCTGGTTATCCTTGTGTAGTTTGTTTTCAATGTGTAGAACCTTTTTAGTTTCATGTAATCCCATTTATTTACTCTTGTTTTCATTTCCCATGCCCAGGGGGTTGAATCTCCAAAAACATCTTTGCTGTGAAGGTCCTGCTGTTTCACTGATATTTTCTTCTATAATAGGTGGCTAAATTCTTAATTACTAGTGTTATTAAGCTTAAATTAGTCCTGACTATTCATAATTGTTATTGATTCTCTATAAGTGATGAAAGGGGAACTTGACTGATTCTAACCTCCAGCTAAATTTCTGAAATTACTATATCTTATGTTCTAGATGATATTGAAAGCAATTGTTTGATAAGTTCTTTTAAAAAAAATGCTTTTGATTCAGTTGAAAGGTCTTTGGCCTCCATTTTTAAAATGACTTTACATATGCCAACTTTCCATATGAATAATGGGGAAGGTAGGGATTGGAAATAAGAAGATAAGCATAGTTAGGTAAGTGCCATTGTCGGCCAGGAAAGAAGGACAGATAACTGAAAATGCCCTGGAATACAATCAGATGGGAGTAGCAGTTGGTGGTGAGGAAAGGATTTGCAGGGCAGAGTGAACTCTATTGTCAGATTTGAACAAAAGAACTAACAGAATAGTTTTTATTCCCAGGCACAAACTCAGAAGCCTAAAGGAGATATTAATACCCTGTCTGAAGGGAACAGTAGTCATATCCAGTGGATTTGTGGAGTTATCACAGGTATATCTTGAAACATTGTCAGGAGGAGTCACATATATATATAGTCTTTGACAAAAATCTCCCTTTTGTGAAATTCTAGGAATTAAGTAGGATTTTCAAACTTGTTATTTAAATATAACATGCTTAGAAATGTATACATTTCTTCAATAAATTTTCACTAACTGAAAACATCTATGTGTTTTATCCTGTTTATGAGTATCCTCCCTTCCAGCCCTTACTGTCTTAGCAGTGACTATTGTTTTGACTCCTAGCATCATAAAATAAATATGCTAGTTTTGTACTGCAGATAAATGGATTTATGTAGTAGTTAATGTTGTGTGAACCTGGATTTTTTTCACTCAGTATTATTGTGAAAAACATCCCTATTGCTGGATGCAGTAAATCACTTATCCTCTCCCCCTGCCCCTTTACCAGAGCACTACTCAGCTCCAGTTCATGGTCCAGGGCACTAAACTTGGGATTTTGAGCCTCAGGCATTATGCTATCTACCCCACTCTAAATCACTCATTTTCATTACTTTCTTTTTTTTTTTTAGTTTTTTAAAATCATATTTATTTATATATTAGAGACAGTCAAAAATCGAGAGGAAAGAGGAGATAAAGGAAAAGAGACAAAGAGGCACCTATAGTACTACTTCACCACTTTGAAAGCTTTCACCCTGCACGTGGGGACAGGGGCTCAAACTTGTGTCCTTGAGCATTGTAACATGTGTGCTCAACCAGGTGTGCTACCACCTAGCCCCCATTCTCATAACTCTGTAGTGTCCTACTAGACAGTATAAAGAAAATCTTTATAAAATCTGTATAAAATAATTGTGAATACACCACAATATATCAGTCTACTGTGGAAGAGCATTTAATGACAATATTTTAACCATTACATATAGTGCTCTCAGGAATATCTAGTATATGTCTGTTGGTAAATATCTGTGAGCATTTCTACAGTGTAGACACCTAAGAATGATTTAGGATAAAAATATATTTATGCATTCAAATCGCAGCTTGGAGACAACACCTGGTGTGAGCTCTGCAGGGAAGCTGCTTCCAACCTGGGAATTTCAGGTGAGGGTAGGATTTTTGGGACAGTTGTGGAGGAGGAGAGCAGGGGATGGTCAGGGTGGTACCAAAGAGTCTTATAATCCACTCTCTTGGGCTGGCAAACACAGGCTGAAAAGGACAAAGGAGACAGGGATTCAGCTGGGGGTTGAATTGCTTGGTTTGGTTTGGCTATTTCTTTTTGTACCCCTCCCCCAATACCCCCAAGACCAACCTCCACACTGGCAAGCTTCCTGTGGAGCTAATTTCTCTATCAAGATTCTTGGCTCACCTGGGATATCAACCCCCCCCCCTTTTTTTTTTTTTTTTTTGCTTTTGTTTTTGAAGGAGGCTGGAGCTCTGAGTGGCAGAATACCTGACCAATCAGGGCCTCAGCCTTGCCTGGGTTAGATTACCTGTCTTTTTTCATCGTCCTCTCGAGTTTGTTTGATAGCTGCTTCTCGTAATCGTTTTTGCTTGGCTTAGGAAGGGGATGAGGCTGTGTGCAGCCAATCTGGAGTGATCTAATCTGAAGACTGACTGTTAAGGTTAATTATTATTATTATTATTATTATTATTATTATTATTAGTGCTTATCAGTTTTTTTCTCCTCTCCAGGTTGACCAAAATTAAATTTCGTTGCTTTTTCCATTGATAGGTCACTGGGTGTGCTATCCATTGTGGAAGGAACATTCTTTTTTTTCTCTATCTCTCTTTTTTTTTTAATTTTTATTTATAAAAAGGAAACACTGACAAAAATACATAGGATAATAGAGGTACAACTCCATACAATTCCCACCACCAGAACTCCATATCCCATCCCCTCTCTAGATAGCTTTACTACTTTTTATCTCTCTGGGAGTATGGACCCAGGGTCATTATGGGGTGCAGAAGGTGGAAGGTCTGGCTTCTGTAATTGTTTCCCCGCTAAACATGGGCATTGGCAGGTCGATCCATACTCCCAGCCTGCCTCTCTCTTTCCCTATTGGGGTAAGGTTCTGGGGAATCAGAGCTCCAGGACATATTGGTGGGGTCGTCTGCCCAGGGAGGTCTGGTTGGCATCATGGTAGCATCTGTAACCTGGTGGCTGAAAAAAGAGTTAACATATAGAGCCAAACAAATTGTTGACTAATCATGAACTTAAAGGCTGGAATAGTTCATATGAAGAGTTGGGGGGGTCCTCTGTTTTGTGGATAGTTAGTAGTCCTATTTTAGTTATATTCCTAAGAGCCCATGACTATACTATTTTTTTTTCCCCTGAACCTGACATCTGATATACAGGTGGATCCAAGTTATTGTCTGGGGAATTCTCTCTCGCTCATCTCCATTTCACTTTTTCTTTCCTCTTAGATGATTAAAAAAAAAAGTCTCTTTTTTTCTTTCTTTCTTCTGTTTCTTTCTGTATTCACGGGCACTCGTTTGTGAATATCTTGTGGAAGAAGTCTGACTCAGATTGGGTTCTCTCTCTCTCTCTGTCTCTCTCTCTTCTCCTTTCCTTTCTCTTCACACTATTTCTAGTGTAAAGAATTTATAGTTGACAGCTGATTTGCGTAATTGTCTATTTGTCTTTTTTCTTTTTGTTTTGTTTGTTTTTGTTTTTGGAGTGCAGGTGTTGCTTGGCTAACTGGTTTTGGTTAAACTGCATCAATCTTTGCTTCAGTTGCTATTTTTGTACTTTCTGAGGTGTGTGACTTCATTTGTGAAGAGACTTTAGTGTGGCTTGTACTCACAGAATGCAACAACTGAAGAACAACAGGACAGAAAAAGACAAACCATATCAGTGGAAAAAAAAAAAATCGTTAAATGGAGACCAAATAAAACTGCTACCACAATGAATCAGGACAGGAGCCCAGAAGAAACTCCAAATAAGTCAGAAGCAACTATAAATAAGAAATAGATACAGCCAAACTGTCTTTTTGAAAAACATATTCTTGTGGCCTGGGAGGTGATGCAGTGAATAGAGTGTTGAACTCCAAAGTGTGAGGTCCCAAATCATTCCCTGACAGCGTGATGCCCTGGTTCTAGCTCACTAAGAAATAAATAAATCTTTAAAAAATACACACACATACACACATACATATGTGTGTATATATATAATTTTATATATATATATGTATATATATACACACATATATTTGAAAAACACAGGTTCTGAACATGGGCTATTTTTCAGTTTTCTCTGTATGGTCATGCTCTTTTAAAATATGCATACTCCACAATTTCAAACATGTTCCCATAAGTTTACTCTATATGTTTTAAGTTTTATTATTTTACTTTTCACATTGAGCTTTACAATCCATCTGGAATTGTCTTATTGTATGGTATAAGGTATTATTAATAAACATTATTCTATATGGATATTGAAATAACTCATCACCATTTATTGAAAGAGATCATTCTTTCTCCAATGCTCTGTAGTATTGCCTTTGTTATAAATCAAGTTATTATATATGTGAGTTTCTGAGTTTTGTATTTCCCTTATTTTGTTGGTTTGCCTATTTTTCACTAAAGACCCAGTGTCTTAATTACTATAACTTTATAATAAGTCTTCATATCTAATACTAGTTGTTTCTTTCAGTTTCTTTTTTCTTCTTCAAGATTACATCGCATTTGGCCTTTTTCATTTCCATATGTGTTGGTATGCTTCTAGTTCTGCTTCTGGGATCCCTTCTGTTGCATTGCTTGACGTTGTGGTCTATTTACATGGTCATTTTGTTACATTGGTTTGGTCTCACTCCCCCTGCCTCCAGGAGATTGTGGTTTAGTCTTTGCCTTTTTGTGCTTCTCCCTTCTCCCTGCCCCCTATCCTACATACTTCCTGGGTTCCTGACTCTGCCGCTGGAGTAGAAAGATGCAGGACAGAATTGTGTGGTGATTAGATTAGATTAGTTTTTTGAACCGTTCGTTCGTGAATAAAGAAATATTGCTTCTCCGCTCAGCCATGTGTCCCTGGTCATCTGTCTCCCAACACGAAGCTAGCCCAGCATACTGGCGCTCTGGACTTTGACAACATATGGCACCACAATGTGGGACCTGACCTGCTCATCCCCCAGATAAGTGAAGACGTTTGGCTACCTATCCACTATGGGCTGCTTTTCTACTTGTGAAGAGGTTTCCAAAGGTCTCTGCCCTTTCTTCATGAGACTGTTTCTCTGTTTCTGGAACATTTCGCTCTGGGCCACACTCTGGTTTCCATCCACCGCCTGCCTGCAGGAGTCTGCTCACTGCAGCAGGGTGATGGGCAGGGCTCAGAGACACGCTGCCGCCCCCGCTGCCACAGCCTCAGGAGCCAGGAGCAGGGCAGTGGGCATGGGGGCAGAGCTGCAGGCCATCCTGGCCCCCGCCCCAGGGCACCTCGGCCCATGCCTTCTAGATGGCCGGCCTACCCACCCTCCTACTATGAAGTCTGGGCAGATCCCGGACCACCCGGAAACCATGGGCTCCCTGCCAGGACTGGGCCCCCTGGCCGAGATCCCCAGCTCAGCTCTGAAGGCAGAGGAGCTAGAATACGCAGAGATCCCTGCAGTGATAGCAACCTACAATTCCTGGAGCTGAAGTTGTGCAAGAAGCCACCACCGGACATCGCACTCCCCGAACAACTAAGACAGTATAGATCTAAACTCGTGTTTAAAATGACATGTCTTCGTAACAGAAGTTTTTCTCCTTGTGTATTGAAGACCATGTTTATGTGTGTGTTTGAAGTTTGGTAAACATTAACTTTAAGGTTACAAATGTAACTTTAAGGCTGCATTCTTACCAGACAAAGTTAAATGAAAAAGGTTTTCAACATAATTCTCATAAAGGTAAAATTAACTTACATTTAAAGTCTGAGGTAAAAATTAGTTAAAAATCAATATATTTTGGCTAAGTTCATCTACAAGACCTGCGCACACCTAGGGTGTGTCTCCATCTTGTGTGGGTGTAACAAAGGGTAAAAAAAAATAAGAGGTTGTTGATATGTGAAGCTCTCAAATACCTTCTTAATTAAGAAGGATAGACTGCACCATGGTTATGCTAATGATTTTCATGCCTGAGGCTCTAACAGTGGTTCTTTGCCTTACCACATTTTACTGCACTTAAATTGGATAAGGAGCCATAAAATGAACCGAAAAAGACCTTCCAAATTTATAAAGATACTTAAACCAATTATAATCATCGAGTTATCAATTATAGTAAACTTCTAACTTGTTACAAGTTTTTTTTTTCACAAGTAAGTGAATTGCAGCTGTCAAGTTCTCTACAGAAAAGCAGAATTCCAGCGGCTGACCTTCCTCATGCAACGTTCCACCCCCTGGCATTCTTCCATGGACATCTGCTTTGGACTGGCACTTCCATCAGACTCATTGGTACACCTCTTGGACACTTTTCACAAAACCACAGTAGCTGCCCTTTATGCTGCTGGGTTTCTCAAAGACTGACTGCAGCCAGCTGCCTTGGGACTATTTAGGCCATACTCTCCCTTCTTGCTAGATAATGCCCACAGAGTCAAGAAACGCCCGTTGAGGCGAGAAAAGCCCACAGAAGCAGGAAATGTTCTTTAGCTGATAAGCCTTGCCCACAGAGGCAAGAAACCCCCTCAGGCCTTCCCTTGGCATCACACTGGTTCTTGTTGCTCGCTTACTTGTTCCTCCATGTTTGTGCCAGTTGTTTTTTTTTTTTGAAAATGCCTGTACGATATAGGTTTCTGTTCACCCCACACACCTGATACTATGGTCAACTAGTTAAAAAGAAAAGGGGGAATTGTTGGTATGCTTCTAGTTCTGCTTCTGGGATCCCTTCTGTTGCATTGCTTGACGTTGTGGTCTATTTACATGGTCATTCTGTTACATTGGTTTGGTCTCACTCCCCCTGCCTCCAGGAGATTGTGGTTTAGTCTTTGCCTTTTCGCGCTTTTCCCTTCTCCCCGCCCCCTATCCTACGTACTTCCTGGGTTCCTGACTGCCACTGGAGGAGAAAGATGCAGGACAGAATTGTGTGGTGATTAGATTAGATTAGATTAGATTAGATTAGATTAGATTAGATTAGGTTAGTTTTTTGAACCATTCATTCGTGAATAAAGAAATACTGCTTCTCCACTTAGCCATGTGTCCCTGGTCATCTGTCTCCCACCACAAAGCTAGCCCAGCATACTGGCGCTCTGGAATTTGACGACACATATGAATTTAGAATTAGATTCTTTTTTTTAAAGATTTTTTATTATTTATTTATTTCCTTTAGTTGCCCTTGTTGTTTTATTGTTGTAGTTGTTGGATTGGAGAAATGGAGAGAAGAGGGGAAGACAGAGAGGGGGAGAGAAAAACAGATATCTACAGACCTGCTTCACTGATTGTGAAGTGACTCCCCTGCAGGTGGGGAGCCTGGAGCTCCACCTGAACTGGGATCCTTACGCTGGTCCTTGTGCTTTGAGCCACATGCGCTTAACACATGCGCTGAGCTACCGCCCGACTTCCTAGAGTCAGATTCTTAATACCTGCAGGAGGAACTTGTTAAATTTTAATAAAGATTACACTAAATATGTAGTTTAATTTAGCGAAAATTAACATGTTTACAACAATGAATCTTCTATTTCATGAATGTGATAATGCCTTTATTTATTGTTTATTTATTTAGATATTTCAGTTCCTCTCAATAATATCTTATAGGGTAGAGGCCTAATTATTTTTCATTAGATATATTTCTTGGCATGTTTTATTGGTTAAAATTATATATTTATGTATTTGATTTACATTATTTTGATAACTAATGAAGTTCAGTACTTACTCTCCTAAGTTCACTGATCATTTGAGTAACCTCTTTTCTGAAGTAACTATTCAAGAGTCTTTTGACAGCTACATATACAGTAGGCATCTGTCTTTTCATTTCTTTCATGCTACATTTTGAAAAGAATATAAACATCATATATATGGCATAATCTAGGAATAAACTCAGAGCTTCATATTGCATGATATCCCTAAGTGGCCACCCTCCATTCAATTTTCTACTTTAGTTTTTAAGAGGAGGTGAGGTGAGAAGCAGAATTAGACAGAGAGGGAGTGAGCGGAAAGAGACCACTCAACCATTCATGAAGCTCTAGGGTGCTATCCATAGGGACACTATTTTCTGCATTCTAGAGATCTGGGTTGCTCATAGTAAATTCCATTAGATATGGATTCTTTGTCACTATTGAGTGAACTCACTCCCTCACTTTATCACTGCCAGTGTGTTTTGGCTTGAAATACATGTGCTAAGTAATAAATGTGTAAGAATCTGTGGTAAGATTCTAACTTTCTGCAGGAACTCTCCCCCATTCCCTGATGGCCACCTATACCCTTAGATTTTATAGTAAAAAAAAGAAAATGACACTTTTTAGAAAATCTTTAATCTACCCCAAGCAAAGGAATGAGTCTAATTGTTTGTTAATAAGGATACCTTATAATGATGGCACTGGATGTCGTGGCAGTTACCTGGTCTTGTTGGTAATGTGTCTTTTTCCTTAATGCTACTTTTCACTCTTAGTTGCTGTTCATGGGCTTTGAATGAAGTTAAAATGTCTTTATTTCATCATCTGGAACCAGATGTCCCCTTCACGTTTATAAAACTAAAATTTATAGTATTTTTATTATAAAAATGTATATATGTTCATTGTAGAAAGTATAAAATAAATAGAAATACACAGATGAGTCATTATGCATAGAATAATATAGACTGATTTGCTTGAGGTAAGAGCAGCAAAGATTTTGGGAGAACACTAAGACAAGAGGTGTTAATGGACAAAAGAACCCCTTAGAGAGTCAGACTGTGCCAAAATAGACAGCCCTTAAAGGGGAGTTTAGTTAGACAAATCCACAGGACAAGGCAAGTGTGCAAACATAAACAACCCTCAGAGGGGAGATCTGGGCAAGTAAGCACTTGCAGGACTCTGCAAGAAAGTAAGCACTTGCAGGACTCTGCTCTGAGGGGAAGCATAAAGAGGGTGGAATCCCAGGCATTAAAGGTGTGGAGAGTTTATTAAGTTACATTTCACTCCCTGGAGCTAATACTGAATGCTTCCAGTTAAAGATTTATTTAATGCATTTTGCTAAATGGCTCAAGAGGGGGGCATGAATCCCCCGGAGAAAATAGGACTGTTTTTGCTGGAAGGGACGTGGGGATGCCTGAAGACTAGATCTATACCTCCCAAAGTATGATCCCTATGCTACTATTGCCATAAAAATTTCATTTAAAGGTATACAGAATATGTTTTTCTTTCATAATTATGTTTATTTTAATTTTCATTAGAAATTATAACTTACACAATGAGACTATAATTTTACAAATTTTCTTATTTAAGATGACTTTAAAATTGGCAGTAGTTGGACCTGAATTGATTTAAAGAAAAAAATATATATATACATATATATTATTTAAAGAAACAAAGCAGAAGTATTGTGCAAATATTGTAAAAATCAAGGAAATTGGGACAATGCTAATCTAGAGCAGCCTTCTCTTCTCAGCAATGAGAAAGCTAAACCCAGAAAATAATATAACCCATACAAGCCAGAACTAAAACACGTACTTAAGTCTGTTAATTATCAAACCACCCTATTTATACTTCTCACTAATTTAAGATAATTCAAAAGTAGTTTCTAGATTTTTCAACTTACCCTTCTGGTTACTGTTTGCCTTTATGAAATGGTCTGATTGTAAACAAATTTACTGCTTTTATGGAATCACTCATTTAATAAATATTACAAAATATTGCGGGAATTGTAATAAAATACTAAGATAAGAAGATGGAGTCCTAGGCCACAAAGAACTTATAATGACATGGGGAATTTGATATTGAGTGAAAATAATAATTCAAGATACAACAAAGAAAGTCAATATTGCAACAATATAACAAAAGAGTTGTAGGGAGTTGGGCTTAGGCAGCAGGTTAAGCGAAAGTGGCGCAAAGCACAAGGACCTGAGTAAAGATACCGGTTCAAGCCCTAGGCTCCCCACCTGCAGGGGAGTCCCTTCACAGGCGGTGAAGCAGTTCTGCAGGTGTCTATCTTTCTCTCCTCCTCTCTGTCTTCCCCTGCTGTCTTCATTACTTTCTGTCCTAACCAACAACAAAGATAGCAATAACAACAATAATAACTACAACAACAATAAAAAACAACAAGGGCAACAAAAGAGAAAATAAATAAATATTTGGAAAAGAAAAGAAAAGTGCTTTAGAATAGAGAGATAGTTGTTTCTTTTCTTTCTTTCTTTTTTTTTTTGAGATAGTTGTTTCTAGGTAGGGCTGCGAAATTCATAAAGGAAATGCTACTGAAGTTGAGCTTGGTATGCTCTATGTAAAGGGTCGAATTGTGGATGAAGTGAACTTTTAACTTCAACAAGGATGCTTGTTTGAGTATGTATCAATAGTTGGCATCTGGGGGTTCTGGGAGACTTAATGCACATAGGGAAAGACCACCCAAAGCCCCACAGATAACTAGAGAGCTGAATATGGTTTCACTGACAAAAAAGGGCATGTATTTGAATAGAGATAATTCATAAAGAATAAGCATCCTCTATAATTGCATAGTTAATAATTAATATGTGTGTAAACACTGTTCTGTGTTTTCAGTATAACTGCAGTCAGATTTCTGTTCTTGTCTTTTAAATATTCTCAGGAATGCAGGGAATATGTTCTCTTGACATAACATGTAACCAACTACCAGTGGAATTCAGGTGGCAGATGCTTTGAATCAGCATGTTGGTCATGTAATCAAGCAGGTGTAATGTTAGTAATCTGAAAACAGGAGTGTGTTTATGCATGTCAGTTAGCATATGGAAGGGGAAAGTGTTGAAGATAATTGCAAAATATCAAATTCTAAAAATAAGTGATAGTTCATGTTGAAACCCAATTTAATTTAAGCAGTTTTATTGATCTGAAGGCAGAAACTTTTCTTGTGTCCTTGGAAATAAGAAAGAGAGGGAGTGGATGATTTTTTTTTTTTTTTTTGATCCTTGGAGACTTGACAATCTATTGTACAGGCATCTCCAATGTAGGCATATTAAAGCATATGCTATTAGCAGAGGCTCAGCTTAGGGGTCTTGGAGGCTTAAGTACAACCCCTACTAGGTCCTCCTCTGCCATCATGTTCCAGAACTTGAACTCACCCCTCCACCCACCCTAGAGTCTTTAAGTTTGGTGCAATACACCAACTCCAGTCGAAGTTCTGCTTAGTGTTTTCTCTTCCGATATTGTTTTTCAAGTTCTGCTTATGAGTGACATCATCCCATATTCATCCTTTTTGTTTCTCACTTATCTCACTTAACATGATTCCTTCAAGTTCCATCCAAGATGGGCTGAAAACAGTAAACTCACCTTTTTTTTTTTAGTCTTTATTTATAAAAAGGAAACTGACTAAACCATAGGATAAGAGGGGTACAACTTTACACAATTCCCACTGCCAGACCTCCGTATCCCATCCCCTCCCCCTGATAGCTTTCCTATTCTTTATTCTTCAGGGATTATGGACCCAAGATCATTGTGGGATGCAGAAGGTTGAAGGTCTGGGTTCTGTAATTGCTTCCCTGCTGAACATGGGCATTGACAGGTCGATCCATACTCCCAGCCTGTCTTTCTCTTTCCCTAGTGGGAAAGGGCTCTGGAGAAGCTGACCTCCAAGACACATTGGTGGGGTTGTCTGTCCGGGGAAGTCTGGTTGGCATCCTGCTAGCTTCTGGAACCTGGTGGCTGAAAAGAGAGTTAATATACAAAGCCAAATAAATTGTTGAACAATCAGGGACCTAAGGCTGGAATAGTGCAGATGAAGTGTTAGGGGAAGTCCTCCATCTGGTCGATAGCTAGTAGGCATATTTTAGTTATATTTCAAAGGGCCTGTAGCTGTAGTGTTGGTTTTTTTTCTTCTTTTTTTGCCTGCGCCTGAAATCTGATATGCAGTTGAATCCAAATTATTGTCTGGGGAGATGATGTCATGGCTGGGAAAAGGACCAGAAAGCTGGATCAGGGAAGAGAGTAGCTCCCTAATATGGGAAAGGGGTATAAATATTGCTGACTATAAACCTCATCGATTTGATGTGATCTGGGGCCCACAGTTAGCTTAGGAGCCTGTGTGAACTCTGCATCCCTCTAGATCTGAGCTCGCATTCTGTGGTCATGGAACTCACCATTTTTAATAGTTGAGTAGTATTCCATTGTGACTATAGACCATCACTTGCTCAGGCACTCATCTGTTGTTGGACACCTGGGTTGCTTCCAGGTTTTGATCATTACAAATTGTGCTGCTATGAAAATAGATATAGGCAAATCTTTTTGGATATGTCTGTTTGGTTCCTTGGGATATATCCCCAGGAGGGGGATTGCAATGTCATAGGGTAGGTCCACTTCTAGCCTTCTGAGAGTTCTCCACACTGCTCTCCACAGGGGTTGGACCAATTTACATCCCAACCAACAGTACAGAAGGGTTCCTTTGTCTCCACAACCTCAAAGGAGAGCTTGTCTATGAGCACTGATCCCATTAGGGGCCTTACCATCACAAACTCATCTAAACTAAATTGCACCTCCAGCTATTACACCATGGAGAATTTGTGCTTCAACATAACTGATTGAGGGGGACATATACATTTAATCTATAACAATTACCGGTAAGGATAAGGGCATCAAATAAGAAATTTTTCTTTAGAAGAAAAGTATTTAAATTTGAACAAGTTGAGTTGTTAAGTGCTGCAAGAAATGCAAGTGCAAATATCCTCCACCCAGCTGGAAATGATAGTTTGTAGATTTGGGCAACTACTTGGATAGGAATATTGATTTGGGAGTTAGTGAAGAACTGATTTGTGCAAATACATTATATCAAGGATACGGCAAAAGAAAGCTAGGGACAAGTTGAGAAAAATTTATTTCTAAAGATAGATAGGGGGGGGGGATGGGCAATGGCCTACTAGGTTAAGTGCATATGATACTAAACACAAGGACCCCTGCAAGGATAGGGGTTTGAGCCCCTCACTTCACACCTGCAGTGCTGGTGGGTAGGAGATGCCTCACAATCTGCAAAACAGGTCTGCGGGTATCTCTCTGTCTCTCTCCCTGTCTGTCTCCCTGTCCTCTTTCAATTTCTCTCTGTCCTATCCAGTAAAATGGGAAAAAAAATGGCCACCAGGAGCAGCAGGCAAGAGTTAATTAATAATTAACTAATTAATTAAATAGATACAGATGTCTCAGATGCAGGGAGACAATTCAAACAGCAGAAAAACACAGAAATTAAAGGAGAGAACCCCAAGAAATATGTCGTTAAATTCGGGGGCTCCAGCTGGTCGGGCTAGCATCGCGGTGGTAGACAGAGACAGACTCGGGGACACACGGCTGGGCTGAGAAGCTGCAGTTTAATCTTTATTCATGAACAGGCAAATCACCACACCATGTGCTTCCCCCATCATACTTCCTCCGCTGCTGCTGCTGGGAATCTCCGCGTCCTTAGCATGGTGGGGGGGGGGGGGGGGAGAGGGGCACACCAAACCATTTCTCTCAGAGGTAGGGGGAAGGGGGCCAAACCAACATGAAGAATACCAACAGAAATAAGTAGTTGTTGTTCCAGTGTAAAGTTGCAAATGTCAGATGCAGAAGCAGAGAATAATGACCATGCAAAGAGAAGCTAGCTGCCTCATGGAAGAGAATCTACAAAACAATAGAGGAATTTAGACACTGTTTTCCTTATTTGAGAGGGAAGAGGAAGAAAAGACACTCAGAAGAATTATTGCAGTTTCTGCTAGAGGGGAATGGAGACACAGAACTCTGATGGTGGGAATGGTGTGGAATTATACTATTAATTTATAATTTTGTAAATCACTATTAAATAACTAATAAAATTACATAAAAAGAGAAGGTCCCTGGTGACGAGAAAGATCAGTTGCATCTGACTGATAGATGGAAGCTGTTGGGTTGGTAATTTATTGCTTCTGTTTGTTTTGCTTTGTTTTGTTTTTCAGCAAGTTTGCCCATGATTGCCAAGTTTGCCATGAGTGCCAGCTGCAATGTAGAAGCAATAATGAGAAAGTTGGGTTTTTAAATAGCATTTTGAAGTATTTTTTATATATTTTTCTTAACATTTTTTTTCCTTTATTGGGGGACTAATGTTTTACAGTCGCCAGTAAATACAGTAGTTTGTACATGCATAACATTTCTCAGTTTTCCACATAACAATACAACCCTCACTAGGTCCTCTGTTATCCTTTTCTAGGACCTGTACTCTCCATCCCCCCCCACCCCCACCAACCCCAGAGTCTTTTTACTTTGGTGCAATATACTAACTCTTGTCCAGGTTCTGCTTAGTGTTTTCTCTTCTCATCTTGTTTTCAGCTTCTGCCTGAGAGTGAGATCATCCCATATTCATCCTTCTGTCTGACTTATTTCACTTAACATGATTTCTTCAAGCTCCATCTAAAATGGGCTGAAAATGGTGAAATCATCACTTTTAGTAGCTGAGTAGTATTCCATTATGTATATAGACCACAACTTGCTCAGCCTGTTGTTGGACACCTGGATTGCTTACAGGTTTTGGCTATTACAAATTGTGCTGCTATGAGCATTTTGAAGTATTAAAGAAATAAACTTAGTGGGGGAAAGTTAAAGTTAAGATCAAAGATACAGGGAATTGGAGAAGTCAGCGTCTAAAGAAGGCCCACAGAAAAGATAGATAAAAAAAAAAAAAAGAGGCTCAGAGTGTTAAATATTTTATTTAAGGACTCAAAGCCAGTACATGAGATAAGAATGATTTAAGGCCAATTGCTTTGATTCTAGAATCTCCACTCTAAACAAATACACAGAAGATTTTTGAGACTGCTAGAATGGAACTATAGTGTTACTTATATCACATGATCTAAAACTTTACAGTAAAACTGCATTTGAGGTCAGGTTCTTAGGGTGCTAAGTAGGTATGCCCATGTCAGTGATCAGAGGTGCTCTTGCACCCTTCACCTTAGGGTTGAAAATAGTCAGTATTCATCTCTGAATCTTTGAAGTTATACAAGAAGATAGAGGGGAAGAAGATGTTGTCCCCTGCCAATAATATATATTTTGCTTACCCCAGTCACTAGATCATTAGAGAATCAAAATTGTGGTCAACATTTTATAATACCTATTAGAAGTGATTGTTATATTCTTCTCATTTGTTGGCTAAATTATTTTTTCTTCTTATAGGGTATATAACTGTCATTATATTATAGTTTCCTAGGGGCATATTTTGTCCCCTATAAATCATCAACTTTGGGAAGCAGGGATTATGTGTAGTTCATATCTGTATCTCCAGTGCTTGGAATCTTGTTAAGTGTAAATACATTTTTTTTAATTGATTTATTGCAGGGGACAATGTCCTGTTGCCCAACTTGTTGCAAATTATGTTTAGTTCAAATAATTCTGAATTTAAATGAATCCGTGTACACGGTTAAGTCAATTTCAGTATCCTCACTTAAGTTTTATTTAAGTAATATGAAGATATAATCAGTGATACAATAAAATGCTTCTGTATGGTCAGAATTTTACTGATGTAGCACATTACAGAGAAATAAAGTTAAACTTTGAAAAATTAAATTTTAATAATTAAACCTAGATGTAGTTGTATAAGAATATTCTAATGTTAAAGTATATCTAATTATTATTGAAAAACAGAAAGCTATTTTCCCAACTGCGATGATTCTAAAAATCTATTCCACACTACACTGTCAAACTGCATATGTGTGAAGTAAATTAATGAAAAATCTTTATCTAGTGAGTTACATGGGTCCCAAATAAAGATTTTTGTTCCTAAAAGAAGTTATTTCTCTTGTTTATGTTGCTCTTGCTTCTCTTTCCTGATTTGAAACAGTTTATATTATAGCCTTTAAAAACTACATTTAAATTTAATTATCCTGATATTTCCTCTTTGCATCTAGAATACAATTATATCATGGTTGATGCATTTGAAATGACTGTGCATTTCAAACTTTCTGTTTCCTAAGTGGATTATAAGTCTTAATGTTCTATGGTTTACTTGCTTTTGTTTACGTAACGTCCTTGCTGTTTAACTTTCTCTCTGTCTCACAAACTTGACTTTCAGAGAGCAAGCATTATCTATTTAAGTAATTTATGTGCTTCTGAAGGAGTTTATGTTTTATGTCTTTTGTTTACTACTTCAAGATCCTTTGGACTCTTCTCTATTCATATAACCTCTTAATTTTTTAAACTATACTTTTGCCTTTTTCATATCCTCTTGATTTCCTCCAAAATGTGTTTGAGATACACTTGTAAATGGTTTATGGGAATAGTCAATCCAGCCATATTGTATTTGGCCCACTATATCTTTATTGTCCAGTTATGGTGAAGGTCAAAAGCCTTTCACCACATGGATCAGTTTATGCATACTATCTACTTATTGCAGGCCTTGTTCATGACCTTATTTAAAAATTCACATAAATGTTTAATCATAGGTACTAGGGAGAACATGGAAAGTATATATATATGAATGAATACAAATCTAGTTCCAGTGTTAAAAGCATGGTTACTTCTCGGTGCCCTATTATTGGTGACTTGTTCAAGAAATAAATTCATTCAAAAAAAAATTACTGACTTCATCCTATGTTCTAAGATTTCTTTGAGTTAGGAGAGATACACAGTGGAAAAAAGACATTTCTAACATTGGTAAAAAGGACATATGCATACACATACATATTACTCTCTATATCACTTATGTTGCATGGAAATGAATGCCAGATAGATTTAAAGTTAAATAAAATTAAAGGGTAACTAGGTGATAAATAGAGCCTGCATGGTTGAAAGTATGTGTGATGGGGACCGAATCATGGTTCCCCTTTTTCTGTGACCTAGGCAGTTTATCCTGTCAGACACTTAATTTTCTCATTTGCAAAATGATAGACATAAATTTCCTAATTTCTGGTACTTTATATCTAACACATAATTTATAATCAGTAAGAAATTAATCTAAACAAAACTGATTATTATATTTTATTGGCTGACTTCACAATATAATGTGATTGTGTGTGGCTTATTAGGTAGTAAATGTTAACTGGGCTTATTGCAGTGATAATCTTGAATTATTATATTGTATATCTTAACATATGTTGACTATCAGTAAAAACTGTGACAAAAAAGAATAAATAAGAGACTATGAGAATAAAACATTGGTATTATGAAGACTCCTTATACCTCTTACTAGGTATAATATTTTAATTAAAGCCCAATTGATAATTACAGGACAGAAAAACAACTAAGGTGGTTAGGAAGTATTAGAGAGAGAACTCTGTCAGTCGTTTCTGCCCCGCATAAATGGTGTAAAGGTAGGCATATCATTCCTGCCTTTTTTTCCTTTTTATAATTTTTATTTATAAAATGGAAACACTGACAAGACCATAGGATAAGAGAGATACAATTTCACACAATTCTCACCACCAAAACTCCATATGTCATCCCTTCCCCTGATAGCTTTCCTATTCTTTATCCCTCTGGGAGTATTGACCCAGGATCATTATGAGGTGCAGAAGGTGGAAGGTCTGGCTTCTGTAATTGCTTCCCTGTTGAACATGGGCGTTGACAGGTCGATCCATACTCCTGCTTTCTGAGAGTTCACAGTACAGAAGGAAAACAGATATTGGACAAGAAATTACTAGTCCAAAGAGAGTCCTAAAAAGAGGCCTGTAGATTATAGCCAGGAATTCAAGAAATACTTATCTCAGGGACAAGGGAAACCTTGAGGAAGAGACATTTGTAATGAGACCTAGTGAGTAAAGAGTTAGGTAGTTATGTGACTGGGATGGTATCATTCAAAGTTAATCAGTAGGGTCACATCTAGAAGCTCAGGCAGTTACAGAATTAGAGAATTCAGGTAATTCTTAGATTATTTTTTTCAAATTATGTATTTCACATATAAGAAAACTAAGCCTAAGGAAGATTAAGTGGTTTGTCCAAGTTGTACAGTGAGAAGCATGAATGGAATGAAATCCTAAACCCCTAAAAGGAAAGCTCAGCATGATGGGAGTTTTCATAGTCATAGAGTTAATGAATTGACTTGATGGCTCTTGAATGTTGTTTTTGTTTTCACTATGTCATGAAGAGTATAAGCAATGCTGTATGAGACCCAATAGGGCTGAATATGATATGTGAAATAAAGCAGACACATTGTCTGTTCTTCCATAGTTTGTCTTAGTTTGAGACCAGCATGTCTCAAATTTTGGTTTTTCAAAGCACCAGGTACATTTTTTAAATGGTTGAAAGACCCAAATATACATATTATTTATCAATCATTTCAAAGTTAACAATGTACATATTATATTAATATAAATAAATTCTTATGAATTACAGCATAGTGGCCAAAAAAAAAGTATTCCATGAAAAGAATGACCTTGATTTACTTCTTTTTTTTTTTTTGCCTATCACTTTAGTATCTGATTTAACAGAAGATAGCTGTTTTTTAACTACTTATGCATTCATTCAGTTTGTTTTGTAGTTGAATTGTGAGAAAATTGGTACAGATATAGACATAAAGTTGAAAAATGTGAACATTTTCACATATTTCTGTTTGATACTGTGCAAAGCTCAATTAATAGTGGTTTTTCTGTTTTCTAATCCTTTTATTGGAGGAAATAATGATTTACAATGCAGGTGTTTTCATATGTACAGGTTTTTATCATACTACACTCCCCACACACACAACTTGTCATCAATCCCACAACAGGACACTGTGTCTTCAGTCCTCTCTCACCCTCCCACCCCAACATCTTCTCTTTGGAGTTCTTGGAACTACGGTCATTAGCCATAGCTAATTAAAGTTTCACACTTTAATTCCCCCCCCCTTTTTTTGCCTCCAGGGTTATTGCCATCTATGTATCTTCTTTGGTTAAAAGTTTATAAAGGGCATGTAGATAGCATAATGCTTATGCAAAGAGACTCTCATGCCTGAGGCTCCAGATTCCCAGGTTCAATCTCCCTGCACCACCATAAGCCAGAGCTGAGCATCTCTGGTAAAATAATAATAATAAGTCAAAGTAAATAAAAATTTCAAAAATAATATTAATTTTTTTAAAAAGGTTATCAAGATACTTTCTCAATTGGTTTTTTTTTTTTTTTTTTTTTTGTCAGAAACAGCTTCACTTCCACCATAATGGTCAAATCTCAGAAGATGGGAAGAAGTACATATCTCTTTCTTTTTTTAATTGAGATTAATAATTTATAGTAAATACAGTTGTTGGTACATGTGTAAAAGTTCTCAGCTTTCAAAAAAACACTCTCACCCCCAGCCTAGATCCTCCTCTTCCACCATCATGTACCAGAACCACCAGAAAGCCCACCCACCCCCAGAATCCTATACTTTGATGCTATACACTAAACACAGTCCAAATTTTACCCTGTGTTTCTCGTTTCTGTTCTTATTTCTCAGCTTCTGTCCATGAATGAGAGAGTTTATTTCATATTCATCCTTCCCTTTCTGGCTTATCTCAGTTAGCATGATTCCTTTAAGCTCCATCCAAGATGAGGTGAAGAAGGTGAATTAATCATTCTTAATAGCTGAGTAGTATTACATTGTATATATATACCACAATTTTCTTAGCCACTCAATGTTGTTGGACACCTGGGTTGTTGTTGTTGGACACCTGTTGGACACAAGTTCTGGCTATTAGAAATTATGCTGCTTTGAACATATGTGTTCATAGATGTTTTTGGAAAGGTGTATTTGATTCCTGAGGATATATTCCCAGGTGCAGTATTCATAATAGCCCAAGAGTGGAAGCAGCCTAATTGCCCAGAAACAGATGATTAGATAAAGAAGTTATGGGATATATATTCCATGGAATACTACTCTGCAACCAAAAAAAAGATGACACTGTGTCCTTTAGGACAAAATGGATGGAACTGGAGGTGATGATGCTTAGCAAAATAAGAGAAAGGCAACTATGAGATGCTTTCACTCGTGTGGAATCTAGAGAACTGATACACATGAACTTGCAAAAGAAAGAAAAAAACAGAAGCAAGCAAACTGTTTATAAGAGAGGGTGGAGATACAGAATTCTGGTGTTGGGTGTGGTTTGGAGCTATACACATTAATCTTACTATATTGTAACCTACTATTAACCACAAAAAATTAAAAAAAGAATAAAACTCAGGGACTGGGGAGATAGCAAAATGGTTTTGCAAAAGACTTTCATACCTGAGGCTCTAAGGTCCCAGGTTCAATCTCTAGCACCATCATAATTAAGCTAGAGCTGAGTAAAGCTCTTGTCTGTGTCTCTGTCATTCTCTCTTTCTGTATCTCTCTCATTAAAGTCAATAAATAAAATATTTTTAAAAGATTCTTTAAAAATTAATTCAGTAGGTGATTAGGTGATAGCTTATTTGGTAAAGTAACACTTAACCATGTGTGAGGACCTAGGTTCAAGTCCCCAGCCATCTACACATAGAGGAAACTGCATGAGCAATGCTGTGTTATCTTTTCTCTCTGTCTCTTTCTTTCTTTTTCTTGCCTGCTATCTGGAAAAAAAAAGAATAAGAAAATCAGCTGAGGGATAGGGACGCACCATAATTGTTCCGCAAAGGACTTTTGTGCCTGAGGCTCTGAGATACCAGGTACATTCCCCAGCACCAAGATAAGTCAGAGCTTAAGCAGTGCTCTAGTCTTTCTTCTTCTTCTTCTTCTTCTTCTTCTTCTTCTTCTTCTTCTTCTTCTTCTTCTTCTTCTTCTTCTTCTTCTTCTTCTTCTTCTTCTTCTTCTTCTTCTTCTCCCTCTCTCCCTCTCTCTCTCCTTTCTCTCTGTGAGTATGAGTTTGTGTGTGTGTGTGTGTGTATCTCATTGAGATAAAATAAAATATTTAAAGGAATTATAATAAGGTAAGAACAGAATAGTCACACAGGTACAAAGTTCCAGTGAAATCCTGGTGAGAAAATAATATGGGTTAGAGAGATAATGTCATCCATAGTACAACAGATTTCCATGCCTGAGACACCAGAGGTCTTAGGTTCAAAACCCAGCACCATCATAACCCAGAGCTAAACAGTGCTAAGCAATAACTAGGAAGAGAGGGAGGGAAAGAGGGAACCAATGGAGCTTTGATAGTGATTGTATTGAGTCTGTATATGGTTTGGGGTAGGATGATTTTTTTTAAATTTTTATTTATAAAATGGAAATATTGACAACACCATAGGATAAGAAGGGTACAATTCCACACAATCCCTACCACCAGAACTCCATATCCCATCTCCTCCCTTGAAAGCTTTTCATATTCTTTATCCCTCTGAGAGTATGGACTGTAGATCATTATGGGGTGCAGAAGGTGGAAGGTCTGGCTTCTGTAATTGCTTCCCCGCTGAACATGGGTATTGGCAGGTTGATTCATACTCCCAGCCTGTCTGTCTCTTTCCCTAGTGGGGCAGGGCTCTGGGGAGGCAGGGTTCCAGGACACATTGGTGGGGTTGTTTGCCCAGGAAAGTCAGGTTGGCATCATGTTAGCATCTGCAACTTGGTGACTGAAAAGCATTAAGATACAAAGCAGAACAAATTGTTGACTAATCATGAACCTAAAGGTAAGGATATTGCAGATTAAGGTTTGGGGGTTTTTATTTTGGAAAAAGCTAGTAGGTCTATTTTAGGTATATTCCAAGGGGCTAAAGACTTTACTAGTTTTTGCCTAAGCCTGGCACCTGATAATGCAGGTGGACTCAAGGTATTATCTGGAAGATGGTGTCATAGTTGGAAATAAGACTAGAAAGCTGGATGATTATTTTAATGATTTTAATTCACCCAACCCATAAGCATGGAATATCTTTCCATCTCCCTATATCTTCTTCTATTTCCTTTAGTAGTAGCTCATACTCTGCTACATTAAAATCCACTTAATTGCCTTATCTTTTACTCATGCTTGATATTGTAGAATCATTCATCTATATGGAAAATAATGGTTATTCTGAATGTTATCATTTCATTATATATCATAGAACCACATTTTGATAACACCACTAATCTCATGTGAAGAGTCTATTATTAGGGAGCTGTAAGACTCAGAAATTGATCCATTTTTCAAGGTTCTCAGTTTTCACTTGAACGCTCATTTTTTTTTATTATTGGTAACAAATATTTGATTCTTCATTAGCCCAATGTAGAACAGTAAAGAAATCATTATGTCTGAAATAAGTTTTCAGATGATAAAGTAAGAGTATTCTTTCAGCTCTGCTTTGGTCCTGATGCTCATTAGCCTTGTGCTTTTATAACCAACGGGACTTTCTTGTTGGCCCTTTCAGCTACAACTCCAAAGCTGAGATCAATGGGTGTAAAGTGCCACACATGTTAAGAACTTAGCCCAACCATGCAGGAGTGTCTGTGGAGTGGAATGGCCCCAAACCAGCTATGAATGCAAACCAGATGAAATCCATTACCCATTTCCTACCCACATATGAGATGAGGCTGAGCGGTTGGTTAATAAGAGAGAGTAGGTGCCTGAACAGTTTTAGGATTGTCAACCTGGCAGTAGGAACAAAAAGAAAATTCTTCCTCCCTATCCCAAGTCAAGTGAGAGCTCCTCAGCCCAACTCCCCCAGACACTCTAGGAGAGGCAGGGCATGTATATCCTGAAGCATGGCTGGCATAGAATACAGTGTTTGATTTTATTTATTTATTATTTTTTTATTTAAGAAAGGAGACATTAACAAAACCATAGAATAAGAGGGGTACAATTCCACACAATTCCCATAACCCGATCTCCATATCCCATCCCCTCCCCTGATAGCCTTCCCATTCTCTATCTCTCTGGGAGTATGGATCCAGGGTCGTTGTGGGCTGCAGAGGGTGGAAGGTCTGGCTTCTGTAATTGCTTCCCCGCTGAACATGGGTGTTGACTGGTCGGTCCATACTCCCAGTCTGCCTCTCTCTTTCCCTAGTAGGGTGGGGCTCTGAGGAAGTGGAGCTCCAGGACACATTGATGGGTTCATCTGTCCACAGTGTCTGATTTTTAAACTGGGAGCCTCATGCTTGCAGGTTTTGCCCTCAAAGTTGAGCTCTTTCCACTGGCTTGTTTTCCTAGCATGTACTGGTGCAGTAGAATGGGGCTGGGGGTGGGGTTATTACATTATGTATTAGGTAAGTTTAGGTGACAACAAGCTTAATTTTATCAGGCATTCTAGAACTTACACACTCAAACAAAGGGTTTCTCTTTGAAAAGAGCCAAGTCAGAAGACTCTACTGTTCTTTCACTAAAATTGTCTTTATTCTAAATACCTGTGAAACATCTCTTTAGGAATTGCTTCCTGAGTTTATGGCTCCTTTTTCAGTATCTTATCCATTGATAATCTTTGTACTATAATTGTGGGCTGGGTTTTTTGAAATAGTTAAGTGTTATTTGAAGCCAAGACAATGATGTGGATAATTTCACTGAGACATCTCACGTGAGGCAAAAGAATATCCCAGATTATGACTATGAAGTGGATTTCTTCCATGATTTTTACTGGCATAAAAGACAATTCCAATTTAAATATCCAAATGACTGTGAGTCATGACAGTGTTATTTGCAGCACAAAATGACAAAGTTGAAGTCCAGATTGTAACAATCAAATTATTTCTGATCTCTTAGTACAACAAAACAGGTGATTGCTGTCAGATCTTCAGGACAAATGCCACTCATCTCCTGTTTTTGCCAGTTCTAACTGAGACATCCTGGCATTTGGGTCTCATGTTGTACCTTTATTTTTATTTTTTAAACTATATGATTTTTTTTTGGTCCTGAGAAATGAAATCATATCAAAATCTCCCTTTTTCAGACAAAACAACAAGCACAGTTGTTGGACACCAGTAAAAACTCTAGTTAATTGCTCCCTGAGGACCAAGTGAAACAGTTTCACATCATTAGAAAAAAAATGAAAATAGTCATTTTGAAATTCAAAGTGACTATTAATGATCAACAAAATCATCAGTATGTTCTCCATCTGCATTTAAAGTCCCCATGAAAAGATTCTCACATTGGCTTTCATTGTTCTGTCCAAATTTGAAATTTCCAGACCCTACCAAAGCCTGCTGGACAACCTCTTAACTCCTTTCATTCCTCAGAGTTATCAGTACTCATTGATCTATCCCAGACCTTCATGCTTTGCTGTAGGAAGTATGTTTCAGTGCCTCTGCTGACCCCATTCCTGAAATGATCTAAGGATTTCTCTGCATCTTGAACACCAATCAGAACCACCTCTGAAAAATCAGACCATAATTTCATCAAAGAGTTAACTGGTGTTTAGAGCCATACAGATCTATTCAGTATTAAAAAAAACAAACATATGTTTAAAATTGACATTTGGACCAGTTTTTGCATCCATTAGATCCCAGATTTAGAAGAATTGCATGTGATTAACATTACGAAACATAAACACTGTGTTCTAGTGACTCAAAAGAAAGCCAGGAAATTTTGTATTAAGGCATCATTATATCTTCAGAATGTCCCATTGTGACTCTTATAAAAACCTCCCAAAACTTACCTTCTTCAATAAAATTCAACTTTATGAAGTTTGAGCCTAAACTTGTGGTGATGCTTCTTTTCCATCCACAGCTGCTTCATTTGCAGTCTGGGTCATTGGCTGAAATCTTTGTTGCCCCCACTGCCTTTGAATGCAGCTAGTTTTGTAGTAGTCACAGCCATATTTCAATTCCAAAGAGGTTATAAGTTCTGATCTGCAAGCTTATAGACCATCATAGTTAGATGAGGCCTTAGCAATCATCCAGTTCTGACAACTGGGAATACTGAGGTTCCAAAAATGAGCCTACCTGGTCTTTGGTTCCCCCCACCCCACCCCATGGATATCAAGATACCAATCCAGAGCATCTTAAAAAAAAAAAAAAAAAGGAATTTGGCTCAAAACTATGAACAAAGGAAGAGCCAGATCTGTCCTCATCCATGAGAATCAATAAGACCAGAAGTAACATAGATCAAAATGGACAAAGGAAGTTTTCCTAGAGTCTACATTCTTGTCTCTGAATCTGAGAGAGGGATGGAGGGAGGGAAGGAAGGAGAGAGAGAGAGAGTGAGAGAGAGAGAACCATTACTTCACACCTGAAGGGTAAGATAATAAGCTAAAATCAGTCAATTGGACTTAGAAATAATCTTTTGTGATTATCTTTACCTGACTATTCATTTTATTTTTAAAAGGGGGATCAGGGACCATGCAGTGGTACACCTGGTTAAGTGCACAAGGATCCAGGTTCAAGCTCCCTACCTGTAGGGAGTCCATTTCATGAGCAGTGAAGCAGACTTGCAGGTGTTTTTCTCTCTATGATATCCCTGTCCTCTTTAATTACAGGGGGGAAAAAAAGGGAAAAGTGGCCACCTGGAGCTTCATAGTGCCAGCACCAAGCCTCAGCAATAACCCTGGAGGCAATAAAATAAATAAATAAATAAATAAATAAATAAATAAATGAAAGCAAAAGTCAGACCTCAAGATTTTAGGAGCTATAACAGTGTAATAAATACTATCAGCTTCATATTTGGCCTAAAACTGTATTACTTTTACTACTTTTACTGGCCTGTATTTCATTATATGCAAAATGTAATTTATATGTCGAGCAGTGTGCTGATGCTTGGCAAAATAAATAAATAAATAAATAAATAAAGCAAAGCAAATGTTTGTTAAGGTTGGTTAAGGTACATGCCCAGGACCATATAGCAAAGGCAAGATCTGGAGTCTTTCTTTTTTTCTTTTTTCTTTCCTTTTTAAAATCATTTTATTTTATTTATTTGATAGAGAAATTGAGAGGAGAGGGGGAGATAGAGAGGGAGAGAAACAGAGAGACATCTGCAGCCTTGCTTCACCACTCGTGAAGCTCCCTGTAGGTGGGGACTAGAGGCTTGAACCTGGGAGCTTGCACACTGTAATGTGTACACTTAACCAGGTGCGCCATCTCCTGGCCCCTCTAGAATTTTTCTGACTCAAGTTAGTGAACCTATCATTCAGTGCTCCCTTTGGAGGATAAGATGCACTAAACATTTTTTTTTTTAATTATATCTTAGGATTTCATGTAACTTCTCTATTTTGTTTTCTAGCTTTGAGCATTGTAAAGAATTCTGGGCTGGTAATAAAGATGTACTAGAGACTCTCAGTATATAAAAAAGAGAATTTTCTCCCCTTAAGCTCTCAAATTTTTATTGAGAGTTGTATTGAGTCATAGAACTAAATTAGGGCCTTTACATGTCTGAAGGGTAAATATTGCATATTGCATGTCTTAGGGAAGAGCCTTATGAAATCCAAAAAAGAGGTGAAAAATAGAGAAAGTTTCTTTTAAGTGGATATGTAAAAGCTTTCTAGAATTAAAGTACCCAAAATATATTTTCTTGGCTTAAATTTCAATAGGAAAAATAAATAACATAACTAATACTTTTTTAGTGCTTATATGTATATATTTAATTCTCACAATAGCCCTATGAATTTAGGATATTATGAACTTGATTATCTATGATGCTATTTGAGTCAAAGAAAGATAAAAGTATTTACCAAGAACTGCATAGTTAGGAATTAGATGGTAGACTAGAAGTTCAAAGAACCAGGATTTCTGTATTGCATTTTCAGATAGTCAGAAAGAATATAGTCTCCATTTCTGCGGGCAAAGGGGAAAAGACCACATTTAAAAAAATAAATATTTTATTTGCTTATTGGATAGAAACAGAGAGAAATTGAGAGAGAAGTGAGAGACAGAGAGGGACACCTGAGTCCTTGCTTCAGCACTCCTGAAGCTTTTCCCCTGCAGATGGGAACCAGAGACTTTAACCTGGGTCCTGGTGCATCATAACGTGTGCTTTCTACCAGGTGTGCCACCACCTGGCCTCACATTTCCAATAAAAGTGCATCTGGTGGTTGGGCACGTGTTTAAAGATACCATAGGTAAGACTGAGCTTGTTGCCATACAGTTGAATAACTGGACATCTTTCCCTAGAAAGTCCCTCTATGGGGTTTTAAGCTAAGAATATTAGCCATGAATTCCCACCATTTTAGCTACATGTGCACTAAGGTCATTTTGCATACCAGGTCCAAAATGAAATAGATAATGACAACAACTAGAACATAGGGAATTTATAAGTACCATTGGAGAGTAGAACTGTAGCAGAAAGATCTGATGCGCTGCATGGCAGTAAGAGCTTAGAATATGTTGTTTCTTCTCCTTCCCAGTCCCCAGTACTTGGAAGGACACAGAAGAGGAGATTCTAGTGTTCTCTCTTCCCCAGAGCACAAACTCTTTGTTTTTCCCATTCTCCTCAGAGTAAAATAAATAGCACCCTCCTTCTGAAGTCTCCCCTAATTGCTCTAATCAGAATAATAATTTACCCTACTTCTCTGCATCCTGAGTAAATTTTTGGGAGTAAGGCAGATTATCATTAATCAGTGAAATGGTTGTTGATGCATGTGTCACTCACCTGAGTATCTTCTAGCAAGTAGGACCTACTGCCTTGTGCAGCAAGAGTACAATTCATGGCCAAGTTTGTGTTATACAAATATATGTTTGCATTTTAATCTCGGGAAGATGTTAATTATAAGCATAGCATAATTATGGAAACAAAATCAAACTGCATGTGAAGATATGAAGGATTTTTCTATGAACAGAAGTATCAGTTGCTAACAGTTTCTCATATTAGTTTCAGAAACCATCTGTGCATATGCAAAAATACATTTATGTTGGCATAAATCTCTTTAAATACCGTGTCCTATAGACTGCCTTTTCCAATTAATGTATCTCAAACATATTTATTTTCTCTTTTCCTTCCTTCTTTCTTTCTCTTTCTCTTTCTTTTTTTTTCTTCAGGGTTACTGTTGGGGCTCAGGGCCAGCACTATGGATCCACTACTCCTGGCAACCATGTTTTCCATTTTGTTGGCTAGGACAGAGAGAAATTGAGAGAGAAAGTGATAGGGAGAGAGAAAGAGTGACACCTGCAGACCTGCTACCTGCTACACCACTTGTGAAGTGTGCCCCGCGGCAGGTGGGAAGTAGGGGCTCAAACTAGGATCCTTTAGTGGGTCCTTGTGCTTACTACTGTGTGTGCTTAACCAGGTATGCCATTGCCCAGCCCATCTCAGACAAATTTCCATCTCTGCAAATATTTCCACCTCTTAGTAGTCTAATGCTATGCCATTATTCATATAATCCTGCACTTATTCATGAACATTTAATTTGTTTCCATTTTTCTCTTATAGCAATGCTATAATTGATATATTTTATCATTTTATTTTCTCAACTATTCATCAAGATGTACTGCTTTCTTTCCTTTCTTGCTTTCCCTCTTTGAACCAAGGTCTCCCATATACATGATTTCACTACTCCAAGTCATTTTTGCATTCAGATAGAGGAAAAGACACCATAGCACCAGATCTTACTCCAGTGCCATATCACCTCCGAAGTGGTGCCAGGGTTCAAATGAGGCAAGGCATATGCCCCACTAGGTGAGATAACCTTCCGCTCATATTGGTTTTTTTGGCCTCTGCAATATGCCATGGGAAGGATAATATATATCTGAGTAATGGCCCCACTCTTGTGGCATCTATATTACAATAGCAGAAATATATGGAATAAATGAGGAAGGAAATATATAACTGCAAATAATAATAATTGCTGTTAGGGAAATGAAATGTTTTAATGTAAAATGGGTGGTGTGATGGCGTATCTGTTACCGTATGCAAAGACTCAGGATTGAGCCCCCTTTCCCCGCCTGGAGGCAGGGAAGCTTTAGCAGCGGTAAAGCAGGTCTGTAGGTGTCTATCTTTCTCTCGCCCTCTCTATCTCCCCCTCTCCTCTCAATTTCTCTCTGTCCTATCAAATGAAAGTAAATTTAAAAATAGAAATAAAATAAGAACAATATTTAAAATATATAAGTAAATAAAAATAAAGTTAACCAGGACAGTTACCTAGACCTCAGAACCAAGGAGAAAATTTTGAGAAATTGACATTTAATATGCGACCCAAAGGTGGTAGAGCATTTAAGGAATAATAAAACGTATTTTCAGAGTCCTAGGTGGGGAGAAACTTGGTGTTTTCAGGCAAATGAAAAAAGTCTAGTGGCCAGGAAGTGGCATACCTGGCTGAGCACACACATTATAATGAGCAAAGATGTGAGTTCAAGTCCCACTCCCCACCTGTGTGTGTGTGTGGGGGGGGGAGATTCACAAGCAATGAAACAGTGCTATGGGTGTCTCTCTTGTTCCCTTTCTCCCTCCCCCTTCACTCTCAACTTCTCTCTTTCTCTATTCAAAATAAATAAGTAAATAAATATTTCAAAAAGCTTATAGTGCTAAAAAATGATAGATGTAAGAGAGTGGCATGAAACAATATAAGGGAGACACAGAGACCAGTCATGAAATTTCTTGTGAGCCATAGTGGGAAAACTTGGGCTGGAGCAGGAGATAGTTCACACAGGGGAGCACTCACTTTACCATGTGCGTGTAGAGTCCTGAGTTCTTTCCCTCAGCACCATATATGACAGATGTTGTGGTATTTCTTTCTCTCTTTTTCTCTGTGTCTATTTTAAATTCTTCGGGGGGGTAGGGGCGGTGTACCATCTCTGGGGCTTCATTGCTACAGAATGACTATTTTAAAATTTATTTTATTATTGGTTTAATAATGATCGGCAAGATTGTGGGATATGAGGGGTACAGTTCCTACCACCAGAGCTCTGGATCCCATCCCCTTCATTGAAAGGTTCCCTATTCTTTATCCCTCTGGGAGCATGGACCAAAGTGGGAGGTCTGGCTTCTGTAATTGCTTCTCCACTAGACACAGGAGTTGGCCGGTTGAACCATACCCCCAGCCTGTTTCTATCTTTCCCTCGTGAGGTAGGGCTCTGGGGAGGTGGGGTTCCAGGACACACTGGTGAGGTTATCTGCCCAGGGAAGTCAGTTTGGCGTCATGATAGCATCTGCAACTTAGTGGCTGAAAAGTATTAAGCTATAAAGCATAACAAATTGTGTAACAATCAGGAACCTAAAGATAAGAGTATAGCAGATGAGTTGGGAATAGGACCAGAAAGCCGGATGAGGTCAGAGAGAAGCTCCCAAAAAGGGAAAAGGATGCAAATATCATTAACTGTAAACCCCATCGATCTGACCCCCCCGCCCATGTCTATTCGTATTTAGCACAGGTGCCTGTATAACTTCTGCATCCCTGTCGACCTGAGATTACATGCCATGTTCATAGGTAGGAACATTCTAGGCTGCATTCATTTCAGGACCAGTCTTCCTCGAGTGGCAGAGTATGTGGACCCAGCCTCCCTTTGGAGATTGGGGCAGCTTCTACCATTGTTACTCTACATTGAAGGCAAGGTCCTGTAGAGGCCCACAAAAGGGTTATGATGTTGTTTCTGTTGGAGATGACCAGTGGTGGTGTAGAAAGGGGTCTATTAAAGGTCTAGGTCCATAATATCTGTGTGAAAATTGCAGGATTTCTTTACTAGGGCCCCGGATGGTGTGGTGGCATGGTAGTGACCAAAATGGCCATCATTAAAGTGTGCCAGTCTCTTGCCCTAACCCAGCCTTTGTAGAAGAATGACTTTTCTTTTTGGATAGAGTGACTGTGTCAGAGAGATAAAGGGAAAGAAATCAGAGCACAGAAACTTCGTTCAATGTGGTAGATCCCAGGCTCAAACCTGGGTAGCATACATAGCAAAGCAGCAAAATATTCATGTGAGCTATTTTATCAGACTTCTATTTTAATTTTTTTAAGTATCACCCTTTTTTAAAATAAGGTTTTGTTTGATATGAGAGTCGATACTTCTGATCTCCTCTGAGGTGTATGAGAAGCAACTGGAGAATTTCTTCCAGGGAATAATGTGATTAGATACAAATATAGATATCCTTTTTTTTTTTTTTTTTTTGCTTCCAGGGTTATTGCTGGGGCTTGGTTCCTGCACCATGAATCCACGGCTCCTGGAGGCCATTTTTCCCCCTTTTGTTACTGTTGTTGTTGTAGCCTTGTTGTGGTTATTATTGTTGTTGTTGATGTCATTCATTGTTGGATAGGACAGAGAGAAATGGAGAGAGGAGGGGAAGACAGAGAGGGGGAGAGAAAGATAGAGACCTGCAGACCTGCTTCATCGCCTGTGAAGCGACTTCCCCTGTAGGTGGGGAGCCAGGGGCTTGAACTGGGATCCTTGCCGGTCCTTGTGCTTTGCGCCATGTGTGCTTAACCTGCTGCACTACAGCCCGACCCCCACAAATAGATATCTTAAAGACTAATAAGCTTCTGTGTATAAAATAAATTGAAGTGGGACAAGGATCAGGTTAGAAAGGAAACTGTTTCAGTAGTACAGGCAAGATGATAAATAGTTTGGGCTAGACTAATGACTATTGAGTTAAATAGGTTGAGGATGCACTTAAAATGTAAAACTGGATGGATGTGGAGATTGGGGAAGAGAGACCTAGCAACTAATGAGGGATAGAGTCACATTCACTGTCAAAAGGAAGGCTGGAGAGAATAAGTTTTGGAGAGGAGAATGAATTAACATCCTTCTTTGAACTTGAAAGGTTTGGGATACTTGTGAGACATTCAAGTGTATTAATCACAAATCTAGAGCTCAAAGGAGATCTTTGGACTGAAACATGTAATTTTGTCAGTACTATTAAAGCCAGGCAAAAGCACGAGTATTAATAATGCAGGAGAGAAACAGCATGAAAGATGATGGAGACACTAGTGTTATTTGGGGGAAATAGCACATCCAACTGCTACAGAAAGACTAGTGTAGGGAGCCCACAGTACATAGATTAGATGATGTGAGAGAAAGCAGAACACAGGCTGTGGTGTATCTGTTTGAGTGCACATGTTACAATGTGCAAGGAATGAGGTTCGAGCCCGCGGTCCCCACCTGCAGGAGTAAAGCCTTGTGAGTGGTGAAGCAGGGCTACAGGTGTCTCTCTGTTTATCTCCCTGTCTCTGCCTACCCTCTATTTCTTGATGCCTCTATCCAATAAATAAAGATAATTTTAAAAAATTAAAAAGTAAATAAAGTGGAACACTAAAATTAATTTCCTATATTGCTTAAAGCATAAGACATGGTCATTGGTTGATAAGAAATGAGTGGAGAGGAGGATTTGACTAGAAAGGAAATGTACAAAGTAATAATTTCAGATTACTAGAGCAAACTGGAGTCCGGCGGTAGTGCAGCAGGTTAAGCGCACATGGTGCAAAGCTCAAGGACCGGCAGAAGAATCCGGGTTTGAGCCCCCAGCTCCCCACCTGCAGAGGAGTCACGTCACAAACAGTGAAGCAGGTCTGCAGGTGTCTTTCTCTCTGTCTTCCCCTCCTCTCTCCATTTCTCTCTGTCCTATCCAACAACGATGACATCAATAACTACAACAATAAAACAACAAGGGCAACAAAAGGGAATAAATAAATATATATTAAAAAAGAGCAAACTTAGTGAAGAAATAAGAGAAATAGGTTTTCTGGCAGCACTGAGAGCAGATTTGAGATGAGGTCATATTTAATGTGAAGTCTGTCTGCCTGATTGTGCTTTTATCTAATTATATTCAAGTGCTTGGGTACAAAATTTAAGATGAATGGTTAAGGATGTCTTTATATTGTTGTAAGTCTATAATAAAAAACATCTAGAAATAAAAATATGGAGGCATAGTGCAAGTGAATTTTAAATATTGATACCACTTTCAATGGATACATATATATATGGAAAGGTTTAAATACTGTTTTCATTCTTTCTAATCTCTTACCACAGCAAAAATAAAAAATACCAACTAGATGATGTTAAGACAAGTAACTCAAACTTTTTAGAAAAGACTAATATATCTTTTGGTTAACATTTTTATTAGTTATTTAATAATGATATCTTTTTGTTAACATTTTTATTAGTTATTTAATAATGATTTACACAATTGTAAGTCTATAGGGTCACAGTTCCACAGTGCAAAGTTCTGTGTCTTTCCCTACCTAACATTAACCACCACAGTTCTCAAAAAATATTTGAGACAGTTAAACTACTTTATTGGTTTGTTTACTTATTTTGCAAGATCATATGTTTCAATTCTCTGTATTCAACAGATAAGCCAAAACATCTGATAATTGTTTTTTACCTCTTTATTTACTTTGACAAGTAAATCACCTCAAGTTCCATTTATTTTGCCCAAAGGACACAATATCATCTTGAAAAAAAAATTTAGTATTATTTAAGATGAGAATAAAAATTTACTTCCACAGTTCATCTTGTGTGTAAGAGGTTGTTTTTGCCTATGTGTTAATTGAGTAATAGTTTCTTTATTTTTTGGGGGGAGCAAGGTAGAGAGAAATGAAAAGTGACTTATCTTACCCTGAATATAGCCAAAGATATCATGATTGAGCCTAGGGTGTATTGCAAATGTTTGCGGTTATTACCAATGATTTTTCATAATGTCTCCCCACTGTGCAAACCTCTGTCAGGAAAACAGTGGTTTGGCTAGAGATTATTGGAATTTGCTGTAAGTGGGGTAGAACTGTCAAATTTATATGGCTATTTCTCTTAAAGTATATATGGTTTTTCCTTTTTCTCTCACAGTAACTGTAAAGCTCATTTGGGGCTATTTGGAAGCAGCCACTTGGCTCTCTGTGTTTTAATGTATGCACAGCACATTGCTCAGAGGGACTGTACTTCCGCCTGACACATCAGATGGGAAATTGAGAGTGCTTTGGTCTCACAATTCTTTCTGGGTGTCCATATTTCCATAGTCCTCTCCTTTCACTTACCAGTCAAAGGTTATTATAACTAATTGGGTGTCTGTCCTCCACTGACTCTCACAGTTTGATCTGCACACACTTAGCTCCACTGATGGAATCACCATGTGGTCTGGGGAATGAGTGTTGATCAAAGTATAGTCCATCCTCTTGCTCTCCAAATTTTTTTTTTTTTTACTCCAGCTCTACCTCCAGAAATGCCCTCTAAAACTCACAACATATATATGAGAAAGAGAGAGGCATGACTCAGAAAATGTAAGCATCTAGAATTATGATTCCTAACACACAGCTTTCAAAACTTAAGTGCGTTGAATCAAAGCCAATTAAATGAACTAAAAGCTGGCTGGGGGAAGACAAACACAGAAGAGTGATGAGTGACTCTGGGCTGAATAGAGGGACGCCTGCTGTGAGGCTGTCAGAGAAGGGAACCATTTAATTGTTGTCTCTCTTATCATCATTTGAGATCTAAGATCTAGAAGCAGATAGTCTAGCCGCCTTAATAAGAATGTAGGTGATACTAAATTTAGAGGCATCCTCCAAGGCATAGAAAATGTAGATGGACACACACACACACACACACACACACTCATTTTTGCCAAAGCTGCCTCTGCTATAATAGAAGGCTCAGAGATTCAGAGATCACCTTGTGTAATTCACCTATCTCACCTCCAAAGGGTCACAGGTGATTCAGGAGCTTAAAAATAGGGTTGATTTTATTGTCCAGGTATTTTTGTCAAACTGTGACTGAGAATACCTTCTCCAGGAGTGACCATAGGATTAAGAGTCTAAGTTTAAAATATTCTGGACCACTTAGTAGTCTTGTGACAGAAGATGAGTTTAGTTATTCAACAAACACATGCTAGTTGCCAGTTCTGTGTCAACATGTGACTAGGTTCTGGATATTCATGAAGAAAATAGACACAGCCTCTTGCTCTCAAGGAGCTCAGAGTCTGTCTGGTGAGATAGATAGAAATAGTAGATAACCAGATATACAATTACTACAGAGTATGAAAAATATAGTAGGAATTTGGGGGGGGGACTGGAAAAATGGTTATTTTAGACCTAGTGAAGAGAAACCTAGAGAAATAAGAATGAGACAACTTCAAGAAGAGCTAGAGGAACACCTTTCGTTCAGGGGCCTTATAGGAGAGAAAGTCTAGAAAGCAGAGTTAGAAAATGGAGGAGAGTGAGATGTGGTGTGATAAGAGACGAGTATAAAGGGCAGGGATCAGTGGTACACCTGGTTAAGTGCACTCATTACTATGCTCAAGGACACAAGTTCCTTAAAAGTTTCAGGAGCAGTGAAGCAATGCGCCAAGTGTCTCTCATTCTTTCTCCCTCTCTATCTCCCCTTTCCCTCTCAATTTTTGTCTTTAGCCAATAAAATAAGCTAAACAGGAGTATATTGGGTATGTAAGTCACCATAATGAACTTGGGCTTTAGTTAAAGCATGATGAATCCCTGAAGGGATTTAATAATAAACTTGTAATATTTTAATTTTTATTTATAAAATGGAAACACTGACAAAACCATAGGATAAGATGGGTACAATTCCACACAATTTCCACCACCAGAACTCCGTATCCCATCCCCTCCACTAATAGCTTCCCTATTCTTTAACCCTATGGGAGTATGAACCCAGGGTGATTATGGGGTGCATAAGGTAGAAGGTCTGGCTTCTGTAATTGCTTCCCCACTTAACATGGGCATTGACAGATTGATCCATACTCCCTATCTTTCTTTTTCCTAGTGGGGCAGAGATTTGAGGAGGCAGGGCCAGAACACATTGGTGAAGTTGTCTGCCCAGGGAAGTCCAGTTGACATCATGTTAGCATCTGGAACCTGGTGGCTGAAAAAAAGAGTTAACATATAAAGCCAAACATATTAACTAATCATGAACCTAAAGGCTGGAATATTGCAGACGAAGATTGGGGATCTCCGTTTTGGAAATAGCTAGTAGGTCTATTTTAGGTATATTCCAAAGGGCCCGTGACTTAACTAGATTTTGCCTGAGCCTGATATGCAAGTGGACCCAAGTTATTGTCTGGGGAGATGCTATCATAGCTGGAAAGGGGGCTAGAAAGCTGCATCGGGAAAGAGAGTAGCTCCCACATATGGGAAGTGTATAAATATTGTTGACTGTAAACACCCCATCAATTTGATCTGGGGCCCATATTCAGCTTAGAAGCCTATGTAGCCTCTGCATCTCTGTAGGTTCGAGCTCACATTCTGTGGTCATGAGTAGGAATGTTCCAAATTGCACCAATTTCAGGATCCATCTTCCTCAGATGACAGAGTATGTTGTCCAACCTCCCTTCGGAGGATGGAATATTATTTTTTATCGCCCCCCTCCATGGTTATTGCTGGAGCTCAGTACCTGCACTACGAGTCCACTGCTCCTGGAGGCCATTTTTCCCCATTTTTTGCCCTTGTTGTTGTTGTTCTTATTATTATTGTTGCCCTGATGTCGTTGTTGTTGGATAGGACAGAGAGAAATTGAGAGAGGAGGGGAGACAGAAAGGGGGAGAAAAAGACAGACACCTACAAACCTGCTTCAGCACTTGTGAAGCTACCCCTGCTGCAGGTGGGTAACTGGGGGCTCAAACCTGGAACCTTACTCTGGTCCTTGCACTTTGCACCATGTACACTTAACCCACTGCGCTACTGCCCCCCCCCATGCAATATTCTTTACCACTGTTGATCCACATTGAGGGCAACGTCCTGTGGGGGCCCACAGAGGGGTCCATTATATTGTTCCTGATGGAGATGACCAGTGACAGTGGAGAGAAGGATCTATTCGAGGTCTAGGCCCATCGTTTCTGTGTGGGAATCCCAGGACTCCCCGACTAGGGCCCCAGATGATGGAGTGGCCTAATAATGACTAAAAAGTCATCATTAAAGTATACCAGTCTCTTGCCTTTATTTGGCTTTTGTTGGCCTTACTTTGATAAGGTTAGCTTTGGAGTAATGGAGGGAACTGATACAATTTAAGTTTTAGGCTGATAGCAGTAGCTGTTTTATGGAGAATAGATTATAAAAAGTGAAGGCAGAGAGGAGCACATATAGGAAGCTTTTGCAGACCAGGTGAGAAACTGATAGGTCAGACTAGGGTGTTGTAGTAAATTAACTTAAAAATTGGTTTGGGGCTCGGGAACTGGTTTAATCAATACATGGTTTATTAGGGTGAAACAGGTAAAAGGGGAGTCCGGCGGTAGCGCAGCGGGTTAAGCGCACGTGGCACAAAGCGCAAGGACCGGCATAAGGATCCCGGTTCGAGCCCCCGGCTCCCCACCTGCAGGGGAGTCGCTTTACAAGCGGTGAAGCAGGTCTGCAGGAGTCTGTCTTTCTCTCCCCCTCTCTGTCTTCCCCTCCTCTCTCCATTTCTCTCTGTCCTATCCAACAACAAACAACAACAAAAAACAAGGGCAACAAAAAGGAAATAAACATAAAAAAAGATAAAAAAAAAAAAAAGAAATTAAAAAAAAAAAAAGAAACAGGTAAAAGGCAAAATAAGCAATTATCATCAAGGGTTAAGTGTACGCTAGGTCTATAAAGTCTGAATATGGTTATCAAAGTTTAGTCCCATAAGATAAACAATTATAAGCTCTGGTAAAGGTTGCTCATGGCTGTAGAGGGGTCTAAAAGTTTACCGGCTAGCAGAGTCACACGTGCTCAGTTCCCAGGAGAAGTAGACATGGAGGATGGATGCCTGGGGCACCTCCGCTGAGAGGCATCTGACCAGGAGAAGAAGCTGCAGCCAAAGAGAGCCCAGAGTTCCAGCTGCTGTCCTTTTAAGTCTATTCAGCCTACCCACAATGCTTTGCACACCAGCAGTCTGGATTCACCTACAGTCCACCATGTGCCTGCGCAGATCACTGCACACTCTGTCAGCCTTCTGTCGCCAAAGCTGACGTCACCACTGTGTCAGGGCATATAGCGTCACCACAGGGTATTAGCAATGAAGAAGGCAGGAGGGCAAGATAGGTCTGTTAGGAAGTGGGAATGAAAGGAAATATGGATGGACTGGATGAGATTAAATGAGGGTTATCAAGGAGCCCAGGGGCCATTTTGTGCATTCTCCCTTCTTTTAAACAAACCCCAGGATAATATAATTCTAAGTACTATTATTAGCCTAAATCATATAAACTCTGTACATCACTCAGAGGGGTTGAGCATACCTGAAAAAATGTTTCTATTCCTCTCAAGCATAGTTGGAAATCTTTGCAAGGAACTTGAACTGCTATTAACTCAGTTGGACCCTGGCCTTTCTCCAGTGCTAGTTCCCAGAAGTGTATACCAGGCCCTTCTCCCCGAGCCCCAGTGAGTCTTGATCCTAATCTCATCATGACCACACAAAGGCAGTCTTCACCGTCATTTACTTTTATGGTTAAAGTCTTTTTTCCAGGCCTCTACCCAGCATTTATTCCTGTTTAGAATTCCTAACCCATTCTTCTTCCCATTAGTGTCATCTGTAAACTTAATGATGACCATGTTCTGTGTTTTAGCCTCCAGGTCCTTCAGAAACAATGTTGTCTGTATTTATTTTTGAAGTCGTGAGCAGATGGCCCTGCTGCTGCATGAGCGTAGACATTGAAATCTGAACCATAGTTTTGGAATGAGACAGATTCCCCATGATTAGTGCTAAACTTTATGCTATAGAGTCTGATTTAGTATTGGAGTTGGTGTTGTAATCAAAGCAAAACTCACATCAGAGCTTACGTAGTACATCTAGTAATATGATTGTTATTATGTTACAAGAAAAAATACTTTTTTGTAAATGACTTCTACATTTCACAGCAACACCAAAACTAGTTTTCCTTACAAGATTTGTCAATAATTTTCACGATCACACATGAAAACATTATCCCACAGTTAAAAAAAAAAAAGAAGAAGAAGAAAAAGAAAAAACTGTTTTGTCTAGACTTTACTTGTCATCATTGAAATCATGAGGCAGAGATTTCTCTTGCTGACACCAGTCTTCTATGTCTTCCCCTAACTATACTCAGGTTCTTAAGTGGAACACATACTTTTTTATACACCTAAGCACAATCATGTTAGACTGAAAGACATTAGAAGAATTGCTAGCTTCTGAGACTATAGAGGTTTTGCCTGAAATGTGATGGCAATCATCATTCTTGTGATGGATGTTTAATACTGGAAAAAATTGTTTTGGGGAATGCATTATTAAACAGTTCTTTTCGTGTGTGTGTGTGTGTGTGTGTGTGTGTGTGTGTGTGTGTGTGTGTGTGTGTGTTCCTTTATTTGCCTTGTACTTTTTGGAGCATATTATAGGATTGGTACTGGAGTTACATCAAAAAAATCTAAGTTTAAACCTTATTCATGATTGGTGATAAAAGTTGTTAAACAATGCTTTCCCTCATGTTGCTATTCTCAAAAGAGAATAATATATGGAGGTGACACCTATTTCACCCTTCAAAGTTCACATTCTAGAGTGTTTCATGCTCTGCCCTTCTAAGACCCAGAAAGTTACCACAATAGATGTTTGTCACCACAGTAATCCACAGCCTACTTTGCCTTCTCTGAGACAAATGGGTCTGACCCATCAAACTCTATTTTTCTTAGTTGGCAACTGTCATTGTTTTTCCCCTAAGCTTTCCCTTTTTATGGTCAAAAACCAGTCTGGATTTTCCTTAGTCCTGTATTCCCAGCAAGTAGCTAATCAGTTTCACATTTTTCCTACCCTGTCTTATGTTCTTCATTTGGATATTGCACTGCTTTGCCATGACCTAGGTTAAAGTTCAACCTCTGCCACATTGAACCACATTTGGGGTTGTGGTTTTTTTCCCCCCTTCTCTTTCTCTGTTTCTCACTCTTTATATCTGAAAATGTTGGCTCAATGCAATGAAACTCTAAAGACAAAAGAAATGGAGGGAGGGAGAAAGAAAAAAAAGTGAGGACTGAATTTGCCTGATACATAATTTGCTATATACAAGTTAATTTGCTAGACCACATGTAAAATGAAAATGTAGACTTCAGCTTCATAAAAGTGCCATTAAATACACTAAACTGTATGTTTTATTCCCTCTCTCACAGTATCTCTCTCAACTTATGGTATTTTTATTTGCTACTTAATATTGCTCTAGGTAAATAAAAATAAAAAAATTCAATGTTCAGCATAAATTTTTGCATTCTTCATTATATTGTGCATGTGAGATTTAAATGCTAATATAAGAGCATTTAACTTGTACAGAAATTACTGAAATTATACAATTTGTATTTCATAGCTTGTACATGAATATGTATTTTGTTCTTACCAGAGCAGTAAAAACACAGCACAAAACTAGCTCAACTATTTTCACTGTTTGATATGTACACATTCTACTAATATTTTCTTCCTTTGGGCTATCAAATAAGAAAAGACCGGAAGAAAAAGAACTATGTATTTTTCTCTTAATTTCTGTTATCTTCAGGAATAGAACTTAGCTAATGCAAGAAAACAACAAGGATCAGAAAGGATTTGGTAGGGTCCTTGTTAAATGCTTTTGCCCCTTCCTCTCTACAAGAGACATTACTGGGGCTATTCAAAAGACTGCAAAAATCCTAGGAAAGACATATGACATGTAAGTTTGAAACAAGTTCTAGTATGAGCCTAAGTGTGGCTTCTTTGGTCTGCCAGCCCCTCAGTGTCTCCCCGATACGCGTACACACATACATACACACTTTGTACTCACCTAGAATTCCACTGCACTCCCATACATCATGAGTCCACCCAAACCTGTGGTCCTGGGGCATCCTGAATCTGTATTTAAATTGAATATCAAGGAACTGCGTATGTGCCTGCTGCCTGTGTTCATACTTCCTTGTTCCATTAGACTTCACATACAAGTTTTGTGATGATTACCAATTTCAAGGTGGCACCAGCAGAGTACTAAGCTAAGATCAAGGCTCTTTTGAGTGCAGGGCTCATTGACTATGGAGTCCACCCTTGGACTGAGAAAGGCCTATAGGAAACTATAGCTGGTAGAAGGCAAATAGAACAGAGCTTTGACTCTACCAGAGAAATTGTTTATTATATTATGAAACACCCCAACCTATTGGTCTTTCTAGTCTAGTCCTATCAAGAACAACTGAAATTTTTGCTTTTATCTTTGGTGAAGGAAGGCGAGACTATAAGAGGGGCTCTGCTAACTTTTCCTTTCTAGTTGGCAGGTAGTTGTACCACGGTAGAAATGAGATACCAAGTAATAAGCCTATACAGCATAGACTTTAATTCCTCAGAATGGCAAGTCTTAACACATACTCAGTTTCCCATTTAAACTTTTACAACAACTATTGTCACTTAAAATTGAAGAGTGGTAATCAGAACAAAATTAGAATAAAATTTTCCACCCAGTTTATTTTGTGTGGATAATTTGACTTTGTGCAATTCAAGACTTATGTCAGTATGCTTTTGCAAATGTCAGAATTATCAAATTATGTAACGAGATTTATAATAATGCCTTCATTCAGGGTTCAATAAACTGTTTTCCAGATGGATATTTTCTGAAGTTGGACTTTCTTTTGAACTTTGGAAATTTTGCCATTTCAAAGAGCCCATATTCTATTTCACATGAGATGTCTTTGCCAAGGTTGCTGTTCTTTCCAACTTCTGCTTCAACTAATATTCTTCCACAGAGCCTGTAAGACACCAAAACCCAGTGCTTTTGAGTTTTGGGGTGTGTGTGTGTGTAATAGAGAGAGAGTGTGTGTATGTGTCAGTGTGTGTGTGTGTGTGTGTGTGTGTGTGTGTGTGTGTGTGTGTGTAATAGAGAGAGAGTGTGTGTATGTGTCAGTGTGTGTGTGTGTGTGTGTGTGTGTGTGTGTGTGTGTGTAGCCAGGAGTTTGTGCATGCATGGTTTTACTGCTGTAGGACTCTTTTTCATTCAAATAGAGAAATAGAGAGATCCCCTTAGCACTTCAAACCTGGGCTATGTGCATGAAAAGACATGATCCCTACTTGGTAAACTATCTTTCTTGATCTCTCCTAACTTGTAATGATTGACTTCTAATGTGTGGGGTTTCTGTATAAAAATATTGACGGTAGTTAATGAGTTGTTACTGTGGTTTCCCATGGACCTTATGAAGAATGCTGCCATAGGGGCTACTCAGCCAGCAGGCTACATACAGGTGCTCCACTCAGCCTCACTTGATCCCTAGTACCACTGATGACAGAGCAGTAGTCTAGTCTTTCTCTTGCTCATAAGTAAATATCGTAGCAAAAAATACTAGTGTATACATATTGGCATTGTACCTATTCAGAGTATCCTACCTAACCCTCAAGCCCTTGATCTCTTCCTGAATAGTAAGAATGAAGCAATAGCTTTTCCAGTGGCTCTGTGCTTTGCCCAGCCAAAAGCAATGCTTTATCCATTGAGTGCTTGTTACCCATGTCATACATTCATATAGGAAGAACAGAGCCATGATCCATAAAAATCCTACTATGTGGATGATCAATTTGGTTAATTTTGCATCTACTGTATTTTTTTTTAATTATTTCTTTATGTATTCCCTTTTGTTGCCCTTGTTGTTTTATTGCTGTAGTTATTGATGTCGTCATTGTTGGAGTAGGACAGAGAGAAATGGAGAGAGGAGGGGAAGACAGAGGGGGGAGAGAAAGATAGTCACCTACAGATCTGGTTCAGCATTTGTGAAGCGACTCCCCTAAAGGTGGGGAGCTGGGGGCTCAAATTGGGATCCTTATGCTGGTCTTTGCGCTTTGTGCATGTGCGCTTAACCCGCTGCGCTACTGCCAGACTCCCACGTCTACTGTATTTTCTAAAGAGAATAATACAATTTGGCAACATTGATTTGCTAATTCATTATCAGTCCTCCTGTTTACTTGGTGTTAGCAAAAATAGTCACCAGAACACACATCTTCAAGATATAGGATTGGGGTAAAATTTAGCATTTCTATTTCCTCGGCCTCCTGCCAAGATACCCAAATAGAGGTGTTCTCAACTCTGTAAGAACTGTCTCACATAGCTCATACATTTCTTTGTTCTTCATTAACAACTACCAGCTTTAATCATAGGATATGAACCAGGGCAAAGCTTCTGTATTCCTTTTAAACTTGCTTCATATTTCTTTATTCATATTATTGCCCATATACTCTGACTTTAGAATACAGTGTGAATTTCGGAGGCTGAAAACTATTCTTTCAAAACTATATACAGCTTGATATCAATGAAAATACCCTAAAAGCTTATTCTCAAAGAATAGAGTCTATGTTGCACCTTAAAGCCCTTTTAGCTTGAAGCCTGGATCCACTCACTCTGGGATGGGCCTTATAGAACAGAGTCTGGAGTCCAGACAACCGTAATGGACCCCATAAAAGCACAGACGGCATATTCTACACGTTTTAAAAAATGCAAAATGTGCAATTATTTGGAACTATTTACTGAAAATATGATTCTAGATCTCTCTGTAGATGGCCCTAGGGCTTATAAATTGTGGCCTGCCTAACAATTTAAGCTCTTCTCAGAATAAAGGGAAGTAGGATACTAACTAGTTCTCTGACACATGCATTTCTATTCCTCAACCAGCTACTCAGAAGTGCCTTAAGCATAGGAAAGCCTCCTTCAAGATTCAGCAAAAGTAAAAGGACCCTACTAGCCTCAGCTGAGTCCTGGGTGTATTTGTACTGCAAAGGGTGCATTGATAGACAGAACTGCCTTTGGTCATGCTTTTCCACTGGTTACACATTGTAGCCATTTCAGGTTCAGCCATGCATGCCAGATCGAATTAAATGCTTTTTTTTTTTAAGTCTCTAAAGCAGGAAAACATCTTTCTCCGACTGTTTTTTTCTTTTTTACATATTTGTTAATGAGTGTCTGTGCAATAAAGATGTGGTCTGTAGCTTGTTTTCCGAGGAGAAATCCAATTTGGCTCTCATGGATATTGCTGCTACTCAGATATAGTTTAATTCTTTAATTGAGGCAGCTGCAAAATAGCTTGTGGACTACACAATGTTCTACAGGCTTTCCTGGAGCCGTGTGTGTGTGCGTGTGCGCGAGTGTGTTGGGGGAACCACCTTCACTTTTGTGTTCTGAATCCCTTGAGTGTTCCAGAATAACTATCAGAATGTCTTCTCTGGGGTTCATTGTCCCCGTCTTTGACCTGGTAGAGCTGTGGCTCAGCCTGTGACTGACTTCACAGAATGGATGCTACTCTTCGAGTCAGAAAGGTGTTAGCATTATGCCGCCCTAGATAAAGAAGTAGGCCAGCTTCTCCAAATGCTCTTTCAGAAACTTCTCTACTAGGTCAGCATCCATAGTGGCCCCGAAGCTATAACATGTTATTATAAAGTTTTTAAAACAATTCACAGGGCACTTAACGTTCCAGACTGTATAAATACTTTTGGGGGGAAAATGGTGGTTAAGGAGATGTTTAGGGAAAAATAGGATTCTAGCATCTGTTCTGAAGGTCCCCTCTACTTTCAGGTGTGTTCAAGCCAATTTTTCTGTATTCTTCAGGAGGAAGTGGCATGGGTGGTAACAGGGAACAGCATATGGTGCATATCTTTTAAATTGTCAGTGGAGAAACTTTCCAAAGGGACTTTAGGCTTTTTTCTAGTTAGAAGTTTGAACCCCTCTAACTATCAACACCCAAAGGATAAGTCAGTTGTAGAAAGAGAGGTGGACCCCACTATGGAAAGACAGAGACAGGGGGGTATGGATCGACATGTTAGTGCCCAGGCCCATGTCCAGAAAAGAAGCAATTACAGAAGCAATTGCTCCTTCTGCCCCCCAAAAAGAATTTTGGCCCATACTCCCAGAGGGATAAGTGATAGGGGAAGTAAACCAGGGGGCTCTAAACCCCCAATCTACTAGGACCCAAAGTGCTTGTCACCAGGGATCTTGTTTTTATACCAACAATGAAAGGGGCATGAATCTGAAAAACACCAGGCACTGTTTCTATTATCTGGCAGAGGAGATGAAAGACACCCAGAAGTAGTAATAGGTGTAATGGCGACTTAGAAAGGAAGTGACAGCAGGACCATCAGAAAAGCTGGGGGTAGGGATAGAGAATGGGAAAGCTATCAGGGGAGGGGATGGGATATGGAGATCGGGTGGTGGGAATTGTGTGGAGTTGTATCCCTCCTATCCTACGGTTTTGTTAATGTCTCTTTTCTTAAATAAATAAAAAAAAAGAAAGAAAAGTTGGGGGAAAATATACATACATATAGATAGATAATTGTAGAATCACCCTATATCAGTGGTCTTGGGAGAATTACTGAAGTTTCTAATGGAGAGGATGGGACACAGAACTCTGGTGGTGGGTATGGTATTATACCCCTATTATCTTACAATTTAATAAATCAATATTAAATAACTAATAAAAAGTACATTTTTAAAAAAGGAACAAGAAGTGGGAGACAGAAATTGAGTAGAGTTTCAAAACTGTACTGAGACCATAATGAACAACAAAACTATGAGCTCTTCAAGGTATGAAATGGAATATTAGTTATTTCTATTTTTACTGAATAGGACAGAGAGAGATTGAGAGGAGGGGGAGATAGAGAAAGATAGACACCTGCTGACCTGCTTTATTGCTTGTGAAGCATCACCCCTGCAGGTGGAGGCTCAAACCTGGGTCCTTGTGCATGGTAGCCTGTGCACTTAACTGGGCACCACCACCTGGCCCATTCTTTCTCTTTATTCAGTCACCAGTGGTGGTCAGAGTATGCAGTCATGATAATACTGATGATCATTTCTAAACAAAACACACTTCTGCATATTTTTTATTAATTTTTAGTGAAGGCAAACCTTATACCTAACCTAGTTTTCTTAATATTTTATTTATTTATTTATTTTTACTTTTTTTCCCCTTTTATTTCTTTTTATTTTTGCCTCCAGGCTTATTGCTGAGGTTCGGTGCCGACACTACAAGCCCACTGCTCCTGGAGGCCATTTTTTCCCTGTTTGTTGTCCTTGTTGTTTATCATTATTGTGGTTATCATTATTGTTGGATAGGACAGAGAGAAATGGAAATAGGAGGGGTAGACAAGTGACCCCCCTGCAGGTGGGGAGGCAGGGGATTGAACCAGGTTCCTTACGCCATTCCTTGCACTTTGCACCATGTGTGCTTAACCCACTGTGAGAGGAAGGGGGAGATAGTGAGGGAAAGAGACACCTACCGCCCTGCTTCACCATTTGCAGGTCTCTTATATTTTACTTATCACTGTTATTGACCCCATATTATTGCTGGGGTTCAGTGCCCACAAGATAGCTCTACCATTCCTGGTGGCCCTTTTTTAAAAAAAATTTTTTTTATCTTTTTATTATTATTATTTGTTGGGTAAAGATAGACAGAAATTAAGAGGGGTGGGGGAGATACTGAGAGATGGAGAGACACCTGCAACACTGCTTTACCACTCGCAAAGCTTTCCCCCTGCAGGCAGGGACCAGGGACTTGAACCCGGGTCCTTGCACATTGTAATACATGTACTTAACCAGCTGTACCACCGTGTTTTGTTTTTTTCTTACAGAGACAGAAATAGGTGGGGAGGGGAGGTAAGGGGAGACACCTATAGCACTACTCTACTTAAGACTCACTATTTTTTTCTTTATTCTCAAACTACTGCCTTAGTTGTAACACTTCTGATACAAGATGTGTTGGATTTTCCTCGTACCAGCCAGCCCCTGACAACGTGTGAAATTTCCCCCCTTTCAGTGGGGACTGTGGTCTTGAGCCCAGGTCCTCACATCTGGTAATGTCCTAGCCTAATTTATAAGACTTTGGTGTACACACATAACTATGCCCAGTTTTTACATAAAAATACCGTGATTCGCTTCTAACATTTGCCTTTTTTGCCCACTTTTTCTCTCCTGTATTTTCCTCCTTTGGTTCACTCACTTTGTTCACTTTCTTTTTTTTTACTTTACTTTGTTCGCTTTTGATTGGTTAGCCATTTGAGATATGTCTTATTTATCTTAAGCCTTGTTTTCCCCATCATTTCTTTTTTCTATAATATATTCAGATACAATATGTGAAAATAATCATTTACAGAAGATGATCATTAATATTATGGTCAGCATTTCTCGGTTTATATTTCTACTCGTCACCAGGTACTGAGCTGATCCTTTGCATTATCAGGGAATCCTTGCAGTAACCAGATGTAGATACGGATGTTATGCTTTCTTAGAGATAAGAATCCTGAGACATAGAGGAAAAGTAACTTGTTCAAGCTGGTGATGTTACTACCCAGGAAGTGCTGAAGTTGAACTAGAACACAGTCTGACTTAAGTTACTGCTGCCCACAATGCAGTCTTCAAAATAATGTCAGAGGTTTCCTGATTGAATATCTGTATCAACAGTTCTCTTACCTCACATGAGGACACTCTCCCTGACAAAGTCTTATCTACTTAAGCTCAGTCTCAGTTTCTGCCTCTCAAATTGCTGTCAAGCAACTCCAAGTAAAAGTTATATTCAAGAGATTCCCCTTAATATCCCAGCAGGCCTTTTCTAGTTATCCCCACTGTGTTTTAAGAAGAGTTGAAGAAATATTCTGGGCCAGTAAACACTGATAGTGGAGGTGGGGAAATGAAGGTTGAGGGTGTTTTCTCTTTCTCCTACTTCCTAAGTAGTGTTCAAATACCAAATGAATAAAATAGTTATGTGTAGGAACTGGTTCTACCTGCCAGAACTAGGTTAGGTACTTTTCAGGCCTCATCTCACTTAAATTTCAGAATAATAAAGAAAGATTTTTCTCTTTTTCAAAGATACTTATTTATTATTGGATAAAGACAGAACAAAATGGAGAGGAGAGGGAGAAATAGAGAGGGAGAGAGAAAGAGAGACACCTGCAGCCGTGCTTGGGAAGCTTTCCCCCATATGTGGGGACCAGGGGGTTGAACCCAGTCCTTGCGCACTGTAATGTTAGCACTTAACCAGGTGCACCACCGCCTGGCCCCAGATTTTTTCTTTTATTACAGCAGTGGACATTGTGCATGAGCACTTTCAGAGTTTCTCAGCCAAATTTTTCATTCAGATATATATGGTGGGGGGGGCCTGGAGCTGGTCCTGGTGCCAAGACATCCCTAGGTAGTGCCAGAGCTCAGAGCCAGGCTATGTACATGACGAGGCACATGCCCTACCTGGTGAGCAGTCTAGAGGGTCAGCAGGGAAGTTATTTTATGGTTGAGATACTTGAGGCTTAGAATAATTGATTGTCTTGCAATAACCCCAGGAGTGTTTGAGTTATAATTGGAGTTCCACTTCAGGATGCCTGACTCCAAATCCCATGCTTCCCAATGATGTCTGCAAGGAATATACACAAGTGTCCCAAGAACCCAGGCCATCCTGGTAGTCAGCTTAAGGTAAAGATTGTAAAGCAGGCATTCCTTGTTTGGAAGCATTACATGACTGGGTTTATTAGAAGACGTTTGTAAATCATCTTTAATAATGTATCAGGTATTATTTCATATCACTACCAAACATGAAATGTTAGAGTAACAGATTGCTACTTACTTCCACTCCAAGAAGCTTAAAAAGTTCATGATAGATGGGGAGGAAAAGCATCTGTCTGTGTTTTTTCACCTTCTATACCGAGGCCAGTGGTTCACCAAATGAGGAAGTGGTAATTTAGACACCCAGGCGGATTGGACAATCTCTGGAGACATTGCTGGTTATCACCAATTGAGGAAGTTTGTCTATGCGTATTCTAGTAGACACAGGCTAAGAGTGTGTCTAAATCCCTGCAGTGTGTAGGATAGCCCTCCACAACAAAGACTTATCAGGCCTAAAGCCACCAGTGATGCCCAGGATGAAAGACCCTGCTCTAGGGTTTAGGATCAAGGAAGTGGCAAAATCTCTTCCAGATTTCTGAGATCTGGAGAAGGGACTACTCTTAGTATATGCTACTAGGTACAGGATAAAAAATAAATAAATAACTGTGCCTGGTACTAGGAATATACCTTGAAAAGATTCACTACTTGTTCCTTTATTCTCACACTACTGCCATAGTCATAGCACTTCTGATACAAGATGGGTTGGATCTCCCTCATACTAGCCAGCCCTTGACAATGCCTAGGTATCCTATAACAAATTTAGTTCTGTCACTGTCTACCTGGAGTTGGCAGCAGACATCATAAATTAAGGGCCCACCTCCACAAAACTTCCACCTACTTAAAATAGTAGCCGCAAAGCTCAGGTTACATTTCCAGATTGGACATTTAAATTCTCATTGTGGGCATCATTCCCTTTTTATGGGCTAAAATTCCTTACTGCTGCCACTGGCTGCTCCACAGAACCCCAGCTGAACAAATGATTCTTCTCACCCTCCTTTGTGTCTGAGTAGGATGGGATTGAGTACAAAAAAATTGTATATATATGCCCTGTGTTTCATGTAGATTACCAGAAGTCCCGTTGTAGGACTAGTTAAAAGAAACAAGAGTTAGGGGGCTAGACCAAAAGGAAAATGGTTACCCATAGGATGTTTGTTAAGCATCTTTACATTCCAGGCTCTAGGGATACAGTGTTGCAAAAACATTCCTATCATCATGGAATTCATAATCTTGAAGAGACATATGAATCAGAACATTCTACCAACAAGTATATAATGATTAATATATACTTATAAATTATACAGTGTGAAATTAAAAGGTAAATCAAGCATCCTAAGAGACAGAAAGTGTTCTATGAGGACATGTAACCCAGAAATGGGCAGGGGCTGGAGGTGGTCCACTGAGGCTTACAGGGGGAAAGACCTGAGAGCTGGAGCTAACAGCTGACTTAAGAGTTAACAGAGCATGTATAGGTGCATCTTGGAAAGAGGTGTGCAGAACCGAATGAGAGGTAATTATAGAAACAGGGAGATCCAGTCCATTGTGAGGAGAAAATAAATCAATGTCTTTGAGCATAAAAGGTAGACAGAGAAAGGCAAGGTGACAAAGGGTCAATTTATATGAAAACCACCTGTCTCAGTCTCTAACTTGCAAGCAATGGGCAACTATCTGATACTCTTTAAGTTATAAGTTGTTAGCTGGGATTTCATTTCTTCTTCAGAGAGCAACAGGGGAAAGGCAGATATTAATATTTCCAAAGATACTTTTATCACATGAAAAGGTTCTGGATCTTCCCCACGTCTTCCTCTCTCTCAGTGGAGGAAGTCAGAGCAGCAGGACTGTATTCTTTATAGGCTAGCTCTAATGTCCTGCCCCCTCTAGTGCGAAGGCTCACAGTGTGTTCCACTTCATTTTGCCTTGTATTTCTAAGGTCACATATCTAGATGAAAATTTGTGCCCCCCTAGAGAAAATCAGTTTTTATAACTTTTGAAGTCAAACCTTACAAGACTCTATGAAGGAATCTATCATCCTGCTGTTACATTTCAGCACATATATACTTCCAAGAAACAGAGAAGTGTGATTAAACAAGTATACATGCCAACAGGAAGACCTCTCAGCATTCAGAGAAGCCATGGCCTTTGCAAAATTATTATTTCCCTCCTGTTCAGCTTGGGAAGTACTCTCATCACCTTCAGAAGGTGAATCTTCATCTGATTGTTCACTCAAATCTTTGCTTGATTATCAAAATCTTAAGTTCACAGGTATTAGTGATATAAAGGTAAACTATGATCACAAGAAACTTCCTTTTGCATCCTTCCCCTTCCCCACACACATACACATGAACACACACACACAGTTACACATTAGTAATGTTTGTTTTCAGGGCAACTTGGACATAACTGTTTACATACTAGAATATAACTATTTTCATGTGGCTAAAAAATCTTTCAAGTAATAAAGAAAAGGATAAAAATGTCAGATACAGGCATTAGACATTTCAGACATATTATCAGATCCTTTTGAGATAACGGAGGCTTGGACACAATCAGTAACTTTCCAGGATTTTATATATCTTTCAACTCTAAGCAAATTATTTATTTCCTTTGTCTCTCTGTGAAGTGTTCCCTGAATCTCTCAGTCATGAATAATTGTTTCCTCTTCTGAACACCAAAAGCACTCCAAGTGGTTCTTGCTCATGTAGTGTTTACTTTAGTCAGCCTTGTTTTACAGTTGTTTACATGTTATCTTGGCCCTTAAATTCTTTGAGGACAAGAAGATGTCTTGTTCATCATTATATCAGCAAGACTGAGTAGAATACCTTGCATGCTCAGGAATGCTTGTAAGAATAAAAAAAAGCATTTATAGAAGATACTGGCAGCCAGAGAGGGACAGTCTGAGCAGAGAGGTCTGAGCTCAGACTGTCTTAAAGAGACATGGGCCCTTAGCTCTGTACTTCTTGCTTCATGGAGAGGGTAACAGCTGAAGGAGGGCTGGCTTGACTCTATAAAGCAAGGATCTCTTTTTTCCAGCTTTAGAGTCATGCAAATAATAAATATAAGAAATAGTGAGTGAAGTAGGTGAACATAGACAAAACATTTCAAGTGCAATGAATTCATACCCACTCAAAATACCAAGAAAGCCTCAAAACTAAATTTGAAGGGCACATTGAGAATGCTTTAACTATTACTCTCATTCTGTTTTCTTTGAGAGATTTCCTCTACTTATATCTAGCTGAATTTGACTTTACTAATCTTACTAAGTTTTCACGGGCTGGTGTTGGATTAAGAAGAGGTGGAATTGAGGATAGTAAGGAAATACTACTCTTTCTGTTCTGCTAAAAGCCATCTAACCCTCTGGAATTAAATACTTGAGCATTTAAAAAGCCATGAATCCTGATTCAAGCTCATTTTCTATATCCAGTCAATAACCATGTCCAATCAATTTTATCTCCTAAATATCTCAAATCCTTCTACTTTCCTCCTATTGGACTTCCCTGCCTTAATCAAACTATTATTATCTTTCTTCCAAAGTAGCCTCCTAAATGGCTTTCTCCAATCCATTTTCTGCACAGCTATAAAAGTCAATTTGCTAAATATAAATTGAATAATGTCACTTCCCCTCTTGAAATTCTGCAGTGAATTCCCATTTATTTTAAGACAAATTCTAAAATCTTGGCATCTATATGACCTAGCCCAACTATTCTCATTTTGTGTTCACTTGCTGAGCTCCAAGATGAATTGATCTTCTGTCAGGTTTTCCAACATTCCAAACTTCTCGTCTTCTCAGACCTTTGCATTAGTTCTTTCTCTGTTTCAAAACACCACTCTGCACTTCCTCTCTTTTATCTTAGCTCTCGCTCCATGAGTGTCTCCTCCCCTAGATGTTGTTTCTTTGCTCCTATCGCCAGTCATAGCCAGTCATATAAATTACTCCAATAACATCAGCACTACTGCAGTTAACTGCCCAAGTTTCTTGATGACAAGTACTGTTTTTGTCTTACTTGTTACCATAACCTGAATACACTCTAGAATGTGGTATACTCTCCATACTTGAAGTTTAGTACCTCCTTTAGAGCAGGTAGTCACTAGGTACAGGCTATAGAAATAGCTAAGAGGTACACAAATTCAGCGATTAATCCAGTAAATTCTGCAGTCCTCTTTCTTTTCTCATTTATTTTGGTTCAACACACTCCATATACTGCCTTGTCTAGCTTTCAGACAACAATTGATTTTTTGACAAATACTAAAGAAAAGGAAAAGATATAAAACTTCTGTCTTTTTAGTGTCATATGCTGTTAGTTTTTTCTCTCTAACCAATGAACACTATTTTCCTTCAACATCTTATATCTGACACATTTAAAAATGTCTGTTGTCCCTTAAAACTTGAATGCATCCTTTGCTTTAGATTTTCTGTTAGTTTGAACAGAAAAAGTTATTATATTTGCCTTCCTTCTTGATATATTTTGTTGTCCAAAAACTTACCACATTTTGCTTTAACAATGTTTTGTTGTTAGATATGTCTGTTTTTTTTTTATTTTTCCAATCTGTTTTATGCATAAAGGTAACTTTTATGCTTTTTCATATTGTTAGATATTCAAAATTTTTTTAATTTTATTTTTATCATATATAAAGTGAAGTGATCGTAGTAAAAGAAAAAGAAAAGAGTATGGGGGGAGCAAGAAAGTGCAAAAGGAAGGAAGGAAAGAAATCTCATTTGATTCTGTTGAGAGCTGATTAACGTGAACAAAAGGCAAAGGCATCAAAAGGGGGGGTGAAGATGTTTTCTCTTCAAAGGAAAGACAAATATGGAACAGAATGAGAGAAGAGAGAATAAGAGTAAGTAGAAAAAGAGTAAGATCGAAGTCTGTAACTAGTACAGAGAGCTAAGAAGTGAAGATGTCTCATTCACTATGACTTTTAACTCATAAACAGCAGAATTGCCACCAACAGTACTCCATTCCCCTAGGGGAAAAGCTAACAAATTAAGAGTAAATCACCACAAGTCCACCTCTTTATAGCAAAGCAATTCAAAGAAATGTCAGTGTGTATGTATACCAGTGATGTCATCCTCAAAATGCTCTGTTACGTGCATACTGTATTATCTTTTAAATATATAATTTTACACACTCAAATATTTTCTAATTTTATGTTACTTTTAAAGAAGAATTATATCATCAGCCTCCAAACTCAAAATGAAAACACCAGTCTGTCAGTCTCTCATCACCCATTCCTGATTCCTCAAAGTAGCCAATATACTATATATGTTTACTAAAATATTGTTTATATATCTACACACAGTTTTCTTACAAATATTCCTATGCTGTGCTAAAATAATATATGTGAATGAAATATGAGCAATTTAATTTTAAAAGCAAACCTTTGTATTGGGCATATATGAAATACAGCATTGTTATCTAAATAACTTACTTTATGGAGGCTGGGCAGTGGCACACCTGGTTAAGCACACAGAGTACCATGAGCAGGGACGTGGGTTTGATCCTTTGCTCCCCACTTGCAGCGAGGACACTTCACAAGTGGTGAAGCAGGTTTGCAGGTGTCTGTCTTTCTCTCTCCCTCTCTATTTCCTCGAGTCCTCTCAATTTTTCTCTGTCCTATCAAATAAAATAGGGGAAAAAAATCCACCAGGAACAGTGGATTCAAAGTACCCAGCACCAAGCCCCAGCAATAGAGGCAATAAGTAAGTAAATAAACAATACACTATCTGGGCACACTTTCCTTGAATTCCTTGGGTAGGAATGGGTGGATTTGGAAGGAGGAAGCCTTTTTTCCATCTGTGTATACTTTTGAAAGTAGAAATAAAGATACTGTATCACAATGAGTTTTCACTGAAAAGAATAGGTAGGGAGAAAAGTTACAAAGAAATAGAAAATCATTGAAACTACTAGTAAAGCAAGTTTAAGCTTTAATATTGGATTCTCCGTTTTACTATGTTACTAGTATGTATTTACTTTTTTTCTACTATGTATTTAATATAAAACCTAAAGATAAAATGTTTTCATACTTGATTTTCTCAACTTAAATGGTTTATATGTTTTCTCCTTTAAAGATGTCTTCCCATTATAAAAGACCCAGGTTTGAACCAGCATTGAAGGAAGCTTCAGTGCTGTGCTCACTTTGTCTATCTCTGTCTCTGTCTCTCACTGTCTGCCTCACTGCCTCTAGATGCAATAAAAAAAAAAAAAGACAAGAAAATGGTGGTAGTTCAGCGGGTTAAGCACAGGTGGTGCAAAGCAAAAGGACCAGCATAAGGATCCTGGTTCAAGCCTTCGGCTCCGCACCTGCAGGGGAGTCATTTCACAGGTAGTGAAGCAGGTCTACAAGTGTGTCTCTTTCTCTCCCCTTCTCTGTCTTCCCCTCCTCTCTCCATTTCTCTCTGCTCTATCTAACCAAAATGACATCAATAACAACAACAATAATAACTACAACAACAATAAAAAAACAATAAGGGCAACAAAAGGGAAAATAAATAAATAAAAGATAAGAAAAAAATGATCTAAAATTATTTTAACAGAATGATTATATGGTTGTGAAATTTTCACCTTCAAAGAAGGAAAGGAGTTAAAACCACTTGACTAAGTTTATTTTCAGTTCCTTTCAGATTTATGTATATCACAAAAAATATGAATTCTTATTGAACTGTAAATTAAGTGAAATGTTAAGTCCCAGAGATTTTGTTTAGCTGCTTGACAATCTGATTCTGAAATACCTATGATTAAGCAAAGCTTTTCTTGAAGAACAAGATAATGGGATTTGTCTACAAGGTTTCAAGACACAATGATAGTAATTAAAATAATGTGGCTACGGAGCAGCAGCAGCTGTGTTTCTCTCCTCTCCTCTCCTGGGTCAACTAGGAATACCAAAGGAGACCACCTGGGACCGCAACAAGCAGGACTAGAATGTCTTCAGGAACCCACCAAACCACCGGTGAGTGGACAGGAAGGAGCCTAAGGAGAGATTGAAATGGATCTACCCTATGATCCTGCCATTCCTCTCCCAGGGATATATCCTAAGGAACCCAACACACCCATCCAAAAAGATTTGTGTACACCTATGTTCTTAGTAGCACAATTTGCAATAGCCAAAACCCAGAAGCAACCCAGGTGTCCAATAACAGATGAGTGGCTGAGCAAGTTGTGGTACATATACACAATGGAATACCACTCAGCTATTAAAGACGGTGACTTCACCGTTTACAGCCCACCTTGGATGGAGCTTGACAAAATCATGTTAAGTGAAATAAATCAGAAACTGAAGGATGAATATGGGGTGATCTCACTCTCAGACAGAAATTAAAAAACAAGGTCAGAAGAGAAATAAAGAAACTTAAAATAAAAAAGAAAGAGGAATTATATAGCATACTCAAGTGGAACTTACTCCAAGTATGTTTAGCTGATTCAGTATTTGAAAATCAATGTAAACCACTTCAACTGTCTTTTGAAAAATAAAATTAAAATGTTGTGTAAAAAAAAAAAATTTAAATAATGTGTTATCAGTGCAAGATAGAAAAATTGAACAGAGCAGAGAGTGGAGAAATGAACCCATATACATGTGGAAGCTTTATATATGACAGAGAAGCTGCTTTAATTGACTATCCATATTGGAAATCATCAAATTAACTGCCTACTTCACAGCCATATCTTACCCCAGATCAATTCTAGTTTGATGAAAGGCATAGTGCTAGAAGAAAAAAATTTGAAATCTAAAACATACAGTGTCTTTATGAACTAGACATGAGCAAGACACTCTTGCAGGGAGAAGAACAAAATTAAAAAGGGGGGGTTGGGGAATTGACAGGTATCCAGAACTGAAGACAGAAATCTAACAAACTCTTCACACAGAGATAGAAACAAACACAATGAAATATGAATTCAAAGCCAGACATTTTATGACCTGTAGATTGGCAGAAATAAAGTCTGCGAACAGCAGGTATTCATAAGAACATGAATTAAAGGACACTCAAATCAGCATTGCTAGAGGAGTGTAAGTTGCAATTATTAGATCACTTTAGAAAACGACTTGTTCTTGAGAAGTTGAATATTTATCTATTTGTGTATGACACAGAAATTCCTTGCTCAGGCATGTTCTGTAAAAGAGTAATTCTCTAATTTTAAGAGGCATCAGAATCAGTTGGAAAGTCACATGGTTTGAGGATTCTAACTCAGTAAGTGAGGAATAAAGTTTATGAATGTGTACTTCTAGGAAATGCCCAGGTGATGATGCTGCTGCTAGTTTCCAATTGTAGCTGGGCTAACAGTTCTTCAGATTTCTTTGCCTGTGTCATAAGAATGAGAAACAAGTATGTTCAAAGTCACACTCTTCATAATAACATAGTGACATTAATTTGGACATATCCCAAATATCCACTAACAGGAGAATGGATAAATACATTGTAGTATGTTCATAAAATGAACTCTCATACAACATTGAAAATTAATTTTAAGTACATGTAATGGTTTAGATAAATCATAGAAGCCTAATGTTAAGTGGAAAAAAGTAAGTTCCAGAAAATTTCATAAGATATAATGTCACTTTTTTAAAATAAAGCTAATAGACCTAGAGGGGGTTATATTGTTATGTGAAAAACAGAGAAATGTTATGCATGTACAAAATATTGTATTAACTGTCGATTGTAAAACATTAATTCCCCAGTAAAGAAATAAAAAAATAAAGCTAATAAATTAAATATACATGGATAAAAGTAACTTGCAAGGCAAAAGAATGAAAAACACTAAAATGGATAAAGGAAGACTCAAATAACTAGATGTGACAGTGTGGGTACAATAGTAGCTTGTAGGTGAATGACAAGTGCTGCAGCATGAAATCTTATACATAATATATACAAATGGGGGGAAAAAGTTAAGTATGTGCCAGTCAGGTAAGCTAAGTGAGGCAAGAAATGATATCAAAGAAACTAAAATTATAGTAACAATGAAAATAGTAGGTGGGCATAGTAACTGACAGGAATAATCCTGGTGAAAATGGATATGCAATGTGGTAGACACTCTTGAGACATCCTCTTGCAGAACAGAAAATAATGAGATGAAAAGGGATATAACAGATGCTCAGAACAGAGGATGGCAATCTAACAGAAATGCTGAGACAGAGATTGGAACAGAAAGACAGAAATACAGGGTAAAACTTGAGTTGACTGTGGTCTATTACAGAAGATCCGGGGACTCAGAGGAAGGGAGGAGACTGAGGGGTGGTTTGGAACCCAGTATCCTATGGTAGAGGAGAATAAGATTTGACGGAGGCTGCGGTGTACTTACACTATCTTGGGCAGATGTCGAACTGTACTCCTGTGACAAAACAATCCTTTTATTTGTTTGTTTGTTTGTTTTTCTTTTCTTTTCTTTTTCTTTTGTTTTGCCTCCACGGTTACCGCTGGGGCCTCCAGGGTTATCACTGGGGCTCAGTGCCTGCACGCTATGAATCCACTGCTCCTGGATGCCATTTTCCCCCCATTTTTGTTGCCCTTGTTGTTATTATTGTTATTGTTGTTATTGCTTCCATTGTTGTTGGATAGAACGAGAGAAATCGAGAGAGGAGGGGAAGACAGAGTTGGGGAGAGAAAGATAGACACCTGAAGATCTGCTTCACTGCTTGTGAAGTGACCCCTCTGCAGGTGGGCAGCGGGGTGCTCGAACAAGGATCCTTACACTAATCCTTGTGCTTAGTTCCATGTGCACTTAACCCGCTGCACTACTGCCCGGCCCCCAGCAATCCTGTAAATCAACATTTTCTCAATAAAGTGAACTAATCAAAAAGAAAAAGGGGAGGGGGTTGGGCAGCAGCTCTGTGGGTTAAGCGCACATGGCGCAAAGGCCCAAAGCGCAAGGATGACCCCAAGGATCCTGGTTCAAGCGCCCGGCTTCCCACATGCATGGGGGGAGTCACTTCACTGGCGGTGAAGCATGGTGGCAGGTGTTTTCTCTACCCCTCTATATCTCCCCTCCTCTCTCGATTTCTCTCTGTCCTATTCAACAACAACATAAATGTCAACAATAGCAATAACCATAACAAGGGCAACAAACTGGAAAAAAAGAAAAAGATCTGGCACTGTATTTCAAGAAAATGCTCACAAGTTGATCGTCTTAGTCTTTCTAATCAAAGTATTGCCTAAAAACCATCAAACTGACACAGAAACTCAAAAATTTATGTATCAAGACTAAAACTACTGCTGTAAACATCCTGCCAGAATAGAAAAGAGAGAAAACAAACAAATAGGTAAACCAAGCAGAATGAAATTCATTCTAGCTTTAAATTTCTCTACAATAACAAATACTACAAAAATTCAGATTTGGAAAAATAAATGATTATGGCTAACTAAAGTTTAATAAAGAAAAGTTATAATGAAATGGACTTAAATGTTCAAATAAGAAAATATAAATCATATCAATTAAAATGGTATTAATGGCACAGTGGATAGAGTGACTGACTTGCAAGATCCTCTGTTCAATCCCCATCCTAAAATATGCCAAGGTGATGCTTTGTCTTTCTAACTCTCTCCCTCTTTCATAAATAAATCTTTCTCTCTCCCCATCTCTGTCTTCTCCTTCTGTCTCCATTTCTCTCTCCCCTATCCAACAACAACAATAATAACTACAACAATAAAACAATAAGAGCAGCAAAAGGAAATAAATATTTAAAAATCTTTAATTAAAAGAAACAGAAATAAACAAATTGTCTCTAAGACTATGTGAGAACAATGGTGGCTGTAGTCGGGAGGGTGGGGTGGGGTGGTGGTGGGTGTAGTGTACATATGTTGATATCTTATAGCTATGTAAGCTACTACGAATCACAAATTTAAAAAAAAAAATAAAGGTTTGACAGGGCTAGGGAGACAGCATAATAGTTATGCAAAAAAAAAAAAAAAACCTTTCATGTCTGAAGCACCAAAGATCCCAGGTTCAATCCCCAGCTGATGCCAGAGTTGAGCAGTGATGGGTAGAGGTGGGGATAGGGGGGAAGGACAGCTTGACAAAAGAACAAGAAAATAAAAACAAAACAATACTTAGAACATGTGCAACATTCAGACAATAAAAAAGACTGTCCTTCCCCCCCCAAAAAAAAAAACAAATGTATAGATTCAACATAATTCCCATCAAAATCCCAATGGCATTCTTCAAGGAAATTGTACAACTTATCCAAAAATTCATGTGAAACCACAAAAACATAACTAGACAAAACACTCCTAAGGAAAAAAAAGAAGGAAAATGGAGGCAGTATGCTTCTTGACCTAAGTTTATACAACAGAGTAGAAGTAACTCAAACAATATGGTATTGGAACAAAAATGAGCTGAAACCAATGGAACAAGATAGAGATCCCAGGAGTAAACATACTTAAATCTAGACACTTTATATATGACAGTGGGGGTCAAAACCATTTAATGGAGAAAATAAAGCCTCTTCTCTAAATGGCTCTGGGAAAACTGGACAGCCACATGTAGAAAATGAGACTAGACCATCAATTAACACCATATATCAAAATTAACTTAAAGTTGATCAAAGACCTGGATGGCTTTTAGACCTGAAACTGTAAAATACATAGAAGATTATTGGTGAAACATTTTAGGACATTAACATCAAAGAGGTATTCGGAGATGAACCCTTATGGGCAATTAAACTAATACAAGATTAAGAAATGCAACTTCATCAAAGTCAAAAGCTTTCATATCAAAAGAAAAGTCCACAAGGATTGGCAACCCAGTAATTGGGATAAGATATTTGCACATCAAACCTGGCAAGGGTTTGTCACTAAGCATCTATAAAGAACTCACATAGTCCAACAACAAAGACTCAGCCTAATAAAAAGGTAGGCAAAAATCTGAATAGATTGTTTTCCAAAGAAGAGATATGTGTGACCATCACCATATGAAGAAATGCTCCAGTTCACTTATCATTAGAGAAATACTTATTAAAACCATAGTGAGATAGCACCTCACACCTGTGAGAATGACAAAAATAAATCAAGAAATGACAAGTTATTAAGTGAGATAAGCCAGAAAAAGAAGGATGAATATGGGATGACCTCACTCATAGACAGAAGTTGAGAACAGAAAGCAAACTGCTAATCAGAATTTGGACTGGGTTTGGTGTATTGCACTGAAGTAAAGAACTATGTGGGGGGAGGTGGTTTTTCAGGTCCTGCTACAAGGAGGAGGAGAAGGACCTAGGCTGAGGATGAGTCAGAAAACTGAGAAATTTTACACATTTAAAGTAACTATTTAATGTAAACTAGTAATCCCTCACACAATAAAAATAAGAGAAAAAATAAAAATAAATTTAGAAAAAGAATTGACTAGTGTTGGTAAGGATATGAAGAAAAAGGAGCTCTGGATACTGTGGTAGGAATGCAAACTAGTGAAATCTATATGGAAGACAGTATGGAGTCCTCAAAGAAATGAACAGATATGAAAGCACTAATTCAAAGGGACACATGCACTTTTATACATTATTCATAGTAGCCAAGGAGTGGAAAGAGCCTACATGCTCATCAACAGATGACTGGATAAAGAAGTTATGGGAGATACACTTACTCAGTGGAATACTACTCTGCAATTTAAAAGATACTCTATGCTACGCCTGAGGAAGGTGGGTCCTGATATTGGGGCAGCTTGGAATGTCCCTACTCATGACCACAGAATGTGAGCTCAGATCTACAGGGATGCAGAGGTCACATAGGCTCCTAAGCTGAATATGGGCCCCAGATCACATCAAATCGATGGAGTTTACAGTCAACAATATTTATATATACCTTTCCCATATTTGGGAGCTTCTCTTTTCCCTGATTCAGCTTTCTGGTCCTTATTCCAGCCATGACATCATCTCCCCAGACAATAACTTGGATCCACCCACATATCAGATTTCATGCTCTGGGGAAAAACAAACAAAAAACTAGTATAGCCACAGGCCCTTTGGAATATAACTAAAATATGCCTACTAGCTATCTACAAAATGGAGGACACCCCCCCAACTCTTCATCTGCACTATTCCAGCCTTTAGGTTCATGACTAGTGAACAATTTGTTTGGCTTTATGTGTTAACTCTCTTTTCAGCCACCAGGTTCCAGATGCTAGCAGGGTGCCAACCAGACCTCCCTGGACAGACAACCCCACTAATGTGTCCTGTTCTCCAATTCCCTAGAACCCCACTCCACTAGGGAAAGAGAGAGGCAGGCTGGGAGTATGGATCAACCTGTCAATGCCCATGTTCAGCGGGGAAGCAATTACAGAAGCCAGACCTTCCATGTTCTGCATCCCACAATGATCTTGGGTCCATACTCCCACAGGGTTAAAGAATAGGAAAACTATCATGGGAGGGGATGGGTTATGGAGTTCTGGTAGTGGGAATTGTATGGAGTTGTACCCCTCATATCCATGGTTTTGTCCATGTTTCCTTTTTATAAATAAATTTTTTAAAAAAGATAAGATTGTGCCCGGCAGCACAAAATGAAAGGAACTTGAGGCAATTACACTTAGCAAAGTATGAGGTAAAAGGCAACTACCCTATGGTTTCATTCATATGTGGACTTTAGAGAATTAAAACATATGGACTGGAAAAAACAAAAGCTCAACTGCCTCTAAATCTTTTATTATTGCTGGATGGAGGTGGGATGCACAGAACTTTGCGGATAGGTTAAGTGGTAGAATTATTGCTCCTATAATCCTGCAAGCCATTATTAGATAACTAATAGAAAAAGCTTAAAATGAAATAAAGATTATCATTTTGATATGTTAAAAGTAAGTAAATAAATAAATAAATGTTGCATAAAAGTGATAAAGACTATAAAATCGAAGAATGTTTGTCCCATATATTCTAAAGTACTCTTATCATTAATTTTAAAAAAAATGTGTCACAAATCAGCAGGAAAATAGCTACTTGTTGGGAATACTGGTGACCATGATCATGACTTCACAAAATAACTATTAGAACTGCAGAAATTGTAATAAAATAAGAGAAAATTGAACCATAAGAGTTTTTTCCTTGATTGACAGTAAAGAAATGTTTGCTATTTTAAATATTGGGAGCCACACTAACAGCCATACTAAGGCTGTCTAAATATAATTAAGGTAAATAGCCTTGAAAGGCTTAGATTTCACTACTCTTAAGCAGATTTGGAGTTTTCTGAGAATAAAGGGACTTTGAGGCTTCGCTCTGACTTTTTCAATTCATCAGATATTTTGAAACAACTGATGTTACAGACCATATAAGGAAAAAAAAAGGGTGGGGGGGGCGAGGAGGGACATTATTAGGAAGATTAGGAAGTCTACCTGGAGGAATAAAGGTTGAAAAAACCTGGCTGATATCTTAAAGGTTTTAAATAACATTCATTGTATGGTGTGCTCATTGAATTCCAACACTAGGAGGGACAGAGGAGAGGGTATTCTGTTTTATTTATTTTTGTTATTGTGTGTGTGTGTAATTTAATAGTGATTTAAGGATTATAATAAGGGAAGAATTCCACACCACTCCCACCACCATAGGTCTATGTCCCCAGTCCCCTCAAATAGTAACCTCCATAGTTCTCCAAGGTCATAGATACGAGTTGGCTATATATTTGTGTGCTTTTTTTTCTTTTTTGAAGTTCATATGTTTCAATTCTCTAAATTCCACATATATGTGAAGTCACCCCATAGTTGTCCTCACTGCCTTACTTACTTCACTAAGTGTAATCACTGCCAATTCCATCCTTTTAGATCCCAAGGACAGACACATTATAGTCCTTTATTTCAAATGCTAAATAGTACTCCACTGAGTATATGTGCCATGACTTTTTTTTATGACTCAAATTAGTAATTTTTGTTCTGTTGTTAAATCCCCCCCCCCCCAATATTTTCAACTTTTAATCAGGAAAATGAAAAGGCATGTGTCAAAGAAGCATATATGCCATTTGGGCAAAGATGGCTGACTCCATGTGGAAGTTGATGCCCATTTTTATTCATTCTAAGACCCTGCCTTCATTTCCCTTTTTGTTTTTTTTGTTATTAGCCTTTAAAAATATCTTTATTTATTGGATAGAGAGAGCTAGAAAGCAAGAGGGTAGGGCAAGACAAAGAGGGAGAGAGACATCTGTAGCACTGCTTCACCACTTGTAATGCTTTCCCCCTGCAGATGGGGAACAGGGGCTTGAACCCAGGTCCTTGTACATTGTAATGCGCACTCAACCAGGTGTGCCACTACCCTGCCCTTTATTTCCTTTCTTAACCACTCACAACTATTACAACTTTTGTACATCCTTTTCCTCTTCCCTCTCAGATAAAGGAAACAACAACTAACTTCCTCAGGTGTTCTCAGGTGATGGGGCAAAAGCAAAGGTTCCAAGTCACAAATAACCCAAATAAAAAAAAAACCAGTGGAACTAGGGTTCAGAGCCCTCTAACCATTTTACCCTAACATTTCCTCCTCTGGAAGTGTGGACCAAAGTTGTTTTTGGGGTGCGGAAGGAGAAAGTTCTGTTTTCTCTAATTGCTTCTCTGTTGAACATGGACATTGGCTAGTTAGTTCATACCCCCAGCCTGTCTTTGTCTTTCCATAGTAGGGTAGTGCTCTGGAGAGGTGAGGTTCTGGAACATGTTGGTGAGGTCATCTGCTTGGGAGATCAGGATGGGGTCATAGTAATAGCATCTGGTACTTGGTGAAAGCCCTAATTTACATGATGAGTTATAAACACTAAAATCATTACCCCACAATAGGTGATAATAAGTATTCAATATAAATACAAGTTTTACTTTATATCAAATACAAGGTCATAATATTATAATATTAAATAATACAGATTAAGGTGGTTGTAAATAGGTATTTATATTATATGCATATTACATATAGAATGCTTATTAACTAGTGATAAGCTGGTTAACACGTATTAATCACTAACCAATCCTCTGAAATCATTAAAAGCATAACATTTTATTCAATCTAAAAATGTCCTTTTTGTTTTTGAATTATTGAGTGTGACCAAGACTTAGCACAATAGTCTGCAAGTGTTCTTCTGTTTGTGTGTTTGATTGTAACCAAAGGGCCTAGACTTCCTGGAGGAGTTTCACTCCCCACCCCCCACACACACTGTAGTAATGGTCTTTAGTGGCAGTATTCAGAGGATGATGTTTTGAAGTCTAGCATCAGTCAGTCACATTTCTAAAGATTAGAAACCTTCAGGCTGGGTGGTGGTGCGCCTGGTTGAGCGCACATGTTACAGTGCACAAGGACCCAGGTTCGAGCCCCCAGTCCCCACCTGCAGAGGGTAAGCTTTGCAAGTGGTGAAGCAGGGCTGCACATGTCTCTCTGTCTCTCTCCCTCTCTATCTCCCCCTTCCCTCTCAATTTCTGACTATCTCTATCCAATCAGTAAATGAAAATAATAATAAAAAATCTTAAAAAAATTAGAACCTTTCTATTCTACAGTTAAACAGAAATCATAAATCACTGCAAAAGTGGAGTCACCAGGTAGAGCTTTGCCTTGCCATGCAAGTAGCCTGCATTTGAGCCACAGCACCGCACTCAGGCATGAGAGGAAGCTCTGGCGCTGTCGTGTCTCTTTGTGTGTCTCTCCCTGTCTGGCTGGATGGAATAACAACCCAAAACAGTGAAATCACATGTGCATAAGACACTGGCTCAATAAAAAGAAAAAAGAAAACTCAGTTCAAAAGTACAGGGATAGGAAAAGAAAGGTGAAAGATGTAAGCCAGTGGGCTGGGTGGGACAACATGATGGTTATGCAAAACACTTTCAAGCCTGAAGTTCCAGAGCCCTAGGTTCCATCCCCAGTAGCACCATATGCCAGAGCTGAGCAGTGCTCTGGTCTTTCTCTCCCTGGTTCTCTGTATCTTTCTCTCTCTTAAAATAAAATAAATGAAATACTACAGAAAAACAAGAAAGGGGGTGCTGGGGAGTGGCACACATTGTTGAGCATACACATTACCATGTGCAAACACTCAGGTTCAAGTCCCACTCCTCACCTGCAGGCGGGGGACGCTCCACAAGTGGTGAAGCAGATCTGCAGGGGTGGTGCTCTCTCCCTATCTCTCTTTCCCCTCTCAATTTCTATCTGCCCTATCAAATAAAAACAAAAAGGAAAAACTGGTTACCAGGAGTGGTGGTGGATTCATAGTGCCGGCACAAGGCTCCAGCATCAACCCTGGTGGGGAAAAGTGTGTGTGTGTGTGTGTGTGTGTGTGTGTGTGTGTGTGTGTGTGTGTGTGTGTGTAGAACTACATTTGGCTGTTATTTCATATGTGAAAACTTTTAATACAGCTGTTGGCTGGTCTCCCTGCGTCTACATTTCCCCACTTGGTCTGTTAAAAGACCACTTTAGTCGTTGCCCCCTCACAATCAGCCCAGGGTGAGCACTTCACTGGAATGAGCATGCTTATGGGGTAGAGTCTCATAGGTCATAAGTCGTTGTGTTCCAGGTAAGAAGTGATCTCTGGTCTGTGTGTTTGTCCTGTTTACTCAGAACACCTGAACATGCATTAGCTCCCTGACTCCTCACTCACTCTCTGTTCTCCTCAGGACTACTGGCTCTCTCTCCTTTACAAGCGCCTTATCGGTCCCAAAGTCTTAGCTGTGCATGTCGCTGGTCTCCAGAGGAAGCCACGGCCAGGCCGTGTGATCCGGGACAAACTAAGGATTTATGCTCACTGCACAAACCACCACAAGTAAGTCTTCACAGATGTCATAGAAAACCCCTTCAAGGGCTTAAGGTGTTGGGCCCCTGAAGAATTTCCTATCATTTGCGACTCCTTCAAGACTTATTAAATATTGTCTCTGGAATCACTGTATCCATTCTCTGCAGTTTTCAAATGATGTCTGATAAATAGCATTTTATCTCTAAGTAAACAACCCCTCTTTGTCACACACAGAGAATTTATTCATAAAAAGTTCATAAAAAAATACAAGCCATTTGTTCATTTGCTTCTTCAGCCAACAAAATTTTATTGAGCATTTTCTCTGTGCCAGTTAATGTAATAATGCCCATGAGGCTTTTTTGTGTGCCTACGCCTCAACTAAAGAAAATGATATAAAATCTCTTCCTCTGAGCCACCAGCAGAGATTGAAAAAACAAGTCAATGTTTCTAAGAAGCATGGTGGGAATCAACACTACTAGAAACCTAGTGGTGAGCACATCCCAAGGTGGTCTGCACCCAAAAGTAGTTATGCCAGGCATTTTCCAATATTTTCAACAACTTTTTTTTTTTCGTTTTGAAGGAACAAGAGGTTAATGATAAGTTAAGCTTCCATTTTCAAGGGCTTGGACTTAAATGACTCAGAGTAGTAATATGTGGCTGTTCTCTTTTTGACATGAAGCTCTGGTTGTCATTAGAGTTGTCCTTAGAATGAACAAGAGGAATACTCATTAGTAAATAAATCTTGGCAGATAAAATATTTTAGAGCAAACAAGAGGTAAAAAAAAAATCATGAAACTAGATCTGAAACCAATTTATCTGACAAAATATGGCATCCTTACATCACTTCCTGTATAGGGAGCAGAGTGGTTGACCCTGGAAAAAAGAATTTGTTCTCTTAATGTGGAGAAACCCTGTCGAGGAAGAATGGAAACAAGTGCTTCCCATCAGACCTTGATTCCAGAAGGCCTATCGGGGCTGATCACAAGGAGTGGATAGCACAAAGAACTCCAGTAGTCAGGTTACCACAGATGCTCCTTCCCCTTCCTTGATGAGAGAAGAGCCAAGCCAGTTAATTTATCATGATAAGGTTTTTCAAAGAATCACTCTGAGCATAGAGGAGCCAGGGGCCAGTTGTCTTGTCTATAGATACAAGTGTCTATTGTGAATGAAGGGAAGCTGGTTTGGGCAGAGGCCAGAGGCTTTCAACAGCCCTTTTGCTCAACAGGAAGTTCAGTCCAATACCTGACAGAGAGTGACTGCTTTATGACCTTGACTGGAGTTATCTGATCACCACACAAGGAAACATTGTATTCCTTGTCTCTGTGATAACCACCCAAAAGGTGGACCCCCAACTTAAAGAGAGAAAAATTACTCTTGGCACCTTTCGTCTCTGTACAAATCCAGTTTGTGGCCTTTGTTATCTATCTGAGGACCCAACAGGGAAAGAGTGCCAGTAAGTCTATGGTTAGTGTCTTCACAGACAACTCCAGACATCCTTTCAGTCTCATCCCGGTGTTCATCTTAACATGCTTTGGTGTTCTTTTGAAAAGTTGTCACTATTATTCTGAGTATTCTGTGAACTAAATTCATTTTTGTATTCTTAATGTCTAACACAGTAACTGACATGAAGAAGACCCCAATAAGTATTTGATGTATGAAGGTTGAATTCAGAAATAGGGTATTGGGAGTCGGGCTGTAGTGCAGCGGGTTAAGCGCAGGTGGTGCAAAGCACAAGGACCCGCATAAGGATCCCGGTTCGAACCCCGGCTCCCCACCTGCAGGGGAGTCGCTTCACAGGCGGTGAAGCAGGTCTGCAGGTGTCTATCTTTCTCTCCTCCTCTCTGTCTTCCCCTCCTCTCTCCATTTCTCTCTGTCCTATCCAACAACAACAACAACAACAATAATAACTACAACAATAAAACAACGAGGGCAACAAAAGGGAATAAATAAATAAAATAAATATTAAAAAATTAAAAAAAAAAAGAAATAGGGTATCAAGATAGTATAGATCTAACTGTCTTGCCCTTTGACATCATCACACCAACCAGAAGGAGGTGGTATGGTTAAAAATTCTACCATTCATTAGCATGAGACCTAAAACTAAGTTATCTGGAAACAAGATGTCCTGTATGTCATCAACTCTGCTCTACTTTCTATAAAATGTCACTATAGCAGTTCTCTTGGGAAACTGTGCTTCTCAGAACCTTTTCTTCTTCACAATGCAAAAGAAAAAGAGGAAGAAAGGTGATGAAGGGGGAAAGGAGGAGAAATTACTAAGCGATTTCACTTGTAACCCTTATAAAAATAATGGAAGTGAAGGTCTTCGTTCCTATCAGATCAAAAAAGAAAGCCACAATGGAAATACCAGGCTGACTGAAGTTTCAGGTAATCTCCATGCCAGCAGGTGTAGAAGAGAGAAAGGCATAGGATAGAAGTGCCCTTCTCAGGAGTCGGGTGGTAGCACAGTGGGTTAAGTGCATGTGGTGTGAAGCACAAAGACCGGCATAAGCAAGCCCCCTGCTCCCCACCTGCAGGGGAGTCGCTTCACAAGTGGTGAGGCAGGTCTGCAGGTGTCTATCTTTCTCTCTCCCTCTGTCTTCCCCTCCTCTCTCCATATCTCTCTTTCCTATCCAACAACGATGACATCAATAACAACTACAATAATAACTACAACAATAAAACAAGGGCAACAAAAGGGGATAAATAAATAAGTGTATAAAAAAAAAGAAGTGTCCTTCTCTGTGGTAAATCATGTGTCCAGTCTGTGCCACCTCATCCTCCCTATAGCCATGAGGAAGCATGACTTCCAGTTTATTTATGACCAACAAGGCCAATCTCACAGAAATATCCCAGAGCAGTCATGTTGGCTTCATGCTATTTACTCTTGATCAGTAATACTCAGAAAACATATCTTTGCAGTCAAAATAGGGGTTGGGTGAGAAGGTATGAATTAACTAGTAAAATACCACAAAAGTGTCCTTTAAGTTGCTTATTTTTTAAGTAGTTCCATTTTTAAGTATCTGTAAAGATAGTATCTTTACTCATGTAAAGTATCTGCACTCATGTTTATCAAATGCTTTTTATGTACTAAGCATCATGGCTTTATATTATCATAGTTTCCAAGGATTCTGTGGTATTGACCCTATATACACATAAAGGAATTTTATATTTGGAAAGGACATTTAGAGGTCTTTTCCTGACAGTCAGTGAGCTCTCTGACTGAATATCACACTGCCTGTCATGCATTCTCTCTCATTATGGATCCATTCTGACAGAGCAGAGCATTGTGTTTTCTGATCTTTTTAGGATAAATTTAAATAAATAAAATAGATCAGAAATTTCTGATCTACTTAGGAGAGAGAAATAAATAGTTGGATACATGTAGCAAGACCAACAGGTGCTTTTCTGCTTTCGGTTCCAGAGTTAACAAATTAGGACACTGGCAGTCCTTCCCCTGTGTTCCCTTGTTCAGGGGATAAACAAAGTTTGACTAGGAAACCTTCTTTTATAAACCATTCTGCTAAGACAATGTATGTTTCTGCAGAGGAGCTAAGATCCTTAACAAAGATCAGAACCGACTGGAGCTTGGTGGATGTTTAAGCAAAACTGAGCCTTTTGGGGTTCAGATTGTTTTTTTTTATTATCGGCAAAATGCAACTTCCTGTTTTTCATAATTTTTTTTAAGACTCATAAAATAGGTTCCTGAGGCTTCTTGGACATCAAATGGCTCTTACAAAACAATATTTTGATGAGTTAAGTGTAAATGAATCAGAAACATGTGGATTAAATTTCCCTTAAAATACACAGGGGTTTTGAAATTAGGGGAAAAATGTTTGGCCAAACATACCCTGACTTTTACGGAACCCAAAAACTTTGAATTAGATTTGAAGACAATGGATGAACCCAATTTTCAAGCATATTGACTCACTGGTAATGACTATGGATTCTAAGCCTTCATCCTCCCTTCTCTTTCCTACTCCCCCAGTTTCACTGGAGACTGTTTTTAATCTAGAAGTCAAGATGTACCTCACCATATGACACACACCCCCACCTTCTATACAGACTATTCCAATTCTAGCCTCCCTGCCCTGACTCACTTCCTCCTTTTCCCATAGCAACACAAAGATGTCAGGCAATGAAAGAATGACCAGAAAAAAAGATGAACTCCAGATACATGGATTCTCTGCTGGTGAGAAAGTTTCCCCATGAGTGAGACATGGAGCAAGACAGATGTTCTACCAGACAAAAAAAAAAGGGGGGTGGGGTAGGGTGGGTATTCAGTTAGAGAACCAAAAACCTCCTGGACTTGAGGACATCAGAGGTTAGCAGTTGGCTAGGGGTGAGATTGCTTTGCAGAAAACTGAGAAATTTTATACATCTGTCAACAGATGTATTTATTGTAAACCATTAATCCTCCAATAAAAAAAGAAAAAAATATGTAAACATTTCTAGCACCTCCAAAATCCTTTTTGATACCTTCTCCATATCACTAACTCTTTTTCCTCTTATAGATGTTTTCTTCAGTAAATACTGATGAGTAGGGAAAAAAGGAAAGAAAGAAAAAAAGAAAGAGAAAGAAAGAAAAGAACATATCTTTCCAGTCAAAGGCTTCCATTTAATGTCCCCGTGCATCAGCTGAGCAGGAAAAGAGATTGCAGAGGCAGTCTTCAGTGTCACACCCTACCTGAGAAGGCTCCTGGAGTTCTATGAGAGCCTCTACACATTGGTCTCTGGACTAGCTATTCAGTACTAGCTTATCTCCCCCAGGGGAACTATGTAAATGGAAATGAGACCACAGCCAAGCATCTTGAAAAGGCAGCTTTCCCTGCAGCAATACTGTAATTTCAGGTCTCCCTCCCACCCACCCACTACTTCCCCACATCCCACCCTACTTTGCAGTCTCTGAAAGTTCATTCTGCCCCAGTTCTGTAGAGAAGAAACTCATAAATACAAATACTCAGAGCTCTCTTCTCCTTAGCTGCTGGTCTTTGAGAGGTTATTTGATGGTAGTTAGCAAGTGGGTTAACTGCAGTCTAGAAAACTTGGCACCCCTCCCCATGCTTTGCATTTATTCACACTTTGAGGCCCAAAGTAGGTGCAGTTGATGGTGTTTGCCTCAATTTTGCCCATAGCTAAACTAAACTTAACGACCACCAATGGAATATGATTGGTGAGTTTTAATGATGGCAAATGTTGACATTGGCTAGTGACTGCTATTGTCAGAGCTCTAGTAATACACGTCTGCTCACAATATTGGCATCCTCTTCTGCTATAACTAACTCATTTGGCTCCATGCTTCAGAGGACTGAGAAGATGAACCTGAAGAAGAGGGAGCAAACGAAAGTAATTAATAGTTCATCAAAATGTAAATGCAATGATCAAAAAAACCTTGAACACAGTAATGTGCCCTCTTATAGATGCAAGAGGAATATCTGATACAAGTGAAGAGATACATTTGGGGAAGTCCTATAATATTAATGGATTGTTCTAGTCATGTGGTTCCCAAGCCCCATTCATCTGCTAAACACCCCAGAAAGATTTCTTAATACAGACTCCCAAGCCTCAATCCTAAATGGACTGAATAAGCATCTCCAAGGGGAGAACCCGGAAAGCTATTTTTTAAAAATATTTATTTTTCCTTTTGTTGCCCTTGTTTTTTATTGTTGTAGCTATTATTGTTGTTGATGTCATTGTTGTTGGATAGGACAGAGAGAAATGGAGAGAGGAGGGGAAGACAGAGAGGGGGAAAGAAAGACAGACACCTGCAGACCTGCTTCACTGCCTGTGAAGCGACTCACCTGCAGGTGGGGAGCTGGGGGCTCGAACCGGGATTCTAGTGCTTTGCGCCACCTGTGCTTAACCTGCTGCACTGTCACCCGACTCCCGGAAAGCTATTACTTTAAAAAAAAAATCAGCTGACACAAATTGTCACACCTTGAATTTGATTACTTAACTCTCAGCACCTTGGGAAGCAAAGATGATACCAGAGATTAAGGAGGGCCACTTCTTCCAGGAATGGTGTTTTTCTCTGGGCAAAGTTGACCTAAGAGTTTCTCTGAACTCTTTCTTCCCTTGAAGGCAGGATCGGGTCATTTTTTTTCTGTTTCCTCCCATGAACCAGTCCAGATGGGGCCTTTAGGGACCACTTAGAAACAAAGTCTTTTTTTCTTATGAGAGAGAAGGAAATCATTATTGTTATGTTGATATATGCTGAAAGGTTTTTACATGTAGGCATCAAGTTCTCCTGGGCTTCTGAAGATACTGTGCTGGTTTAAAAGGATTCCAAAATGAATAGTTTTATAATTCGTGGGGTAGGTAAAGCAGTAAAAATAAAAAATATAAGCCAATTTGATTACATAAATGCTTTTTACTTTTATACATCAGACTATAAATGTAGACAAACTACACCAGTAAAAGAAAACTGGTAAAATTTTGCAACATACATGCAGACAATGGATTGCTATGTTTAATAATTTTTAATTTTCATAAATTAATAGAAATATGGGAAATGACATGAGTAATTAAAATACAAAAGAAGAAATGAAATGGTGAACTGACAAATGAAAAATGCTGCCTCTGGATTTCTACACTGAAAAAAAAATACTGCACAACAGTATGAATTTCTTTGAATACAACTTAATATAATATTGATATACTGTCATTACCCCTCAGATTGAAAAAAGGCATTTTAAAAGAGTGTTTTTTTAAGTTTCCAATGTTATATGTTTATGAGTTTTTATTTTATTTTATCCCCTTTTGATTCCCTTGTTGTTGTTGTTATTAAAAGAGTGTTTTAAGCATATGAGAAAATTCATTGTGAATAATCATGATATGAAAAAAAAAGCTTATGTAAAATGAAGTCTTCAGCACATAATTCAGGATGGCAAAACTTGGGGTTTAGTTAAGTAAATTATATTAATTTTCTATTATTGAATAATTTAGTATGTTTCTGCAGTAGAAGAATTATATTAGCATGGGAGCATATTTAATATGTTCATGAATTAAAACAACTCTGAACAGTATTATCCCAATTATGTGAAAACTCAATAATATTTATGTGTATGTCAAAAAGTACTCAAATATTTGTCAAATTAATAACAAAAATATTGGAAGAATGTTATGTCTCAAGACACTAGCCTTATACAAGAAAAGTTATTCTTAAACTAGGAATACTAAGAATTTCTCTTTGTAGTTTACTGTTTTGCAATCAAAATGTTTTGCTTCCATATTCAGAGAAAAAAAATTTTTTTTTCTAAAATTTTCAACACATTTAAGCAAAAACAGAGTGTAATAGGAAGCAGGTATCTTCTGTGCAGGAAACCACAATAACAAGATTTTCTGTCTTTAAAAGTCCAGAATAGCCAAGAACCATAAAATAAGTGCCCCTTTTTGGTTTGGCTCTGTTTCCTGCAGTCTATAAATTATTTATAATCATCCACAACTGATATATCTCTCTCTCTCCTTCTCTCCCTCTCTCCCTCTCTCCCTCTCTCCCTCTTTGAATTTCAGCCACAACTATGTCCGTGGGTCCATTACACTTTTTATCATCAATCTGCACAGATCAAGAAAGAAAATCAAACTGGCTGGGACTCTTAGGGACAAGCTCGTCCACCAGTATCTGCTGCAGCCCTATGGACAGGAAGGCCTGAAGTCCAGGTAAGTGCCAACCTTAAATTAATTTAGGAGCAAGTGCAGCAAAATCTGGGGTCACCCTTTTGCTGAAGACTCCAAGATCACTACTGATTTACTCAGAAGCCCAGGGGGATAGTCATGGGACTGCTGCTGACTACCACTGGGGCACTGGTCAAGCTCTTCCTTGTCTCTAAGCTTGGATTCCTCAACAATAAAGTCAAATGGTGGACAAAATGTTTCTCAGCAAGGACACTATAGGGGCCCAGGCAAGACAGTTTATTTTCAGCTATTGAGGATCCTTGACTTCTGCCCACTGAATGCTAATAGACAACAAAAATCACCAGTGGTTGAAAACCATATCTTCCCAAATTAACATTCTATATAATGTTTGTCATCATCCACAAAACCTCATGAAGCTTAGAAGAAGGAGCAATGAGTATAAGGTCAGAAGTTCAGAGGTTGGGGGGTGGGGAATACCATAATGGTTATGTAAAGAGACTCATGCTGGAGGCTCCAGGGTCCCAAGTTCATTCCTTCACACCATCATAAACCAGAATTGAACAGCACTCTGGAAAAAGAAGAAAGAAAAAGAAAAAGTTTAGAGATTAAGAGTCAATTGCCTCTAAATTTGACACATTACCACTCGATCTCAATGTTCTAATCTTTAAATTAGGAGAAAAATTGTAAGTTGCAGACTCTGTGATCATTTCAAACTTTATAAATAGATAATGGGGAGTGTGGGGGGACTTGGGTGGTGGTGCACCTGGTTAAATGCACATGTTAACAATGTGCAGAGACCTATGTTTATGTCCCCAGTCCCCACCTGCAGGGAGAAAGCTTTTCAAGTGGTGAAGCAGTGCTGCAGGTGTCTCTCTCCCTCTCTGTCTCCCTCTTTCTCTCAATTTTTGGCTGCCTCTATCTAATAAATAAATAAAGGTAATTAAAAAATAGATAATCAATGAGAGTCCCAACTTCCTTCAGATTCTGCTAGTGAAAATTAGCATCATTAATTTCTACCAACAGAAATCAGCTCTAGGCCATCATGAGAATGGCCTGGTAAATGACAAGGCCACCCTCATTCCCTGAGCAAGGCCTCCCAGGCAGGGTATGGGATGCTGTGCAGACTGAGAACATTCCCAATCCATTTTTTAATGTTTACCAAGTTTAACAAAGCTGTAAACTTGGAGCAGGTGGCTTGCACTCCCACGGCTGCCCACAACTATTTGTGCCATAATTGTTCACTGTTTCACAGCAACCTTGGTGGCTTGCATTTGGCTTCCAACTGTATGTGCAATGGGAAGAAAACACAAGCTGGGAAGTCACTTACTGAATCTCTTCAGCCCACCCTAGATCTGCATTTTTGGTCTTGGGTTCACATACTGGCTCTTTATTATTTTTTTTCTGGCAACATGTATATTGCATCTATTTTCTTTCTTTTTGATCCTGCTCAGATCAGCAGAACTTTTTTTTTTTTTTTGAGTATTTTATTCCCTTTATCTCCCAGTAATCCTTGACTGGTGTGCCAGGTTCCTGGTCTTCATTCTAGGCAAGATGCCTGGTCCTGATCCACACTTTACTAAATAACCATGCCACAGAAAATCCTTTAATCCTTATCCTTGATTTCAGTTTCCTCATCTGAAAAATTCAAGGACTACTGTATATTTGGTAAGGTCTTACCATCCTAAAATTTTTACACGGATCTTATTTTCTGACCTCATAAATACATTTATGTCTCCCACTGCCATTGAGCAATGACCTGCCAAGTGTTCCTGGCAGAGGAGTTGACCCTTCAGCAGTTATTGTGCTAGTTCAGGATCCTCTGGAGCCAAAGAGACTAGGTGCTGAGTCTGCCTAATGTCAGAAAGCTGGGGTGTACCATGAGAAAGAATTACCAAAGCCGTAGTCAGAGGGTCAAAATACTAGTCATACTCTGCCACCTGATAGCTGTGTGTCCTTAGTCAAGTTACATAGTCAATTTCCTCATCTGTGAAATTTTCATGCTTACAGGAGTAAGAGAGGAAATCTATGTAAAGCCCCTGACACACGGTATATGATGAGTAAATGTCATTTCCTTACTTTTCCTCAACTCAGAGCTTTAGCCAGTTGGGGAAGAAAAGAGTAACACTGTTACCCTAAGAATATTCTTCAAAGGTAGACTCATAATTTTAAGATAATGTTTTTTTTATTTTTAAGATGATGTTTTTATAAGACATGTATTAGAAATTATGATAAGAAGACATGGTAAGACTTCCCTAAGGCACAGTAATGAAACATGAGTTCCATCCCTTCTTTGCACTTGATCCCCTACTAGCCAAAGGATTAGTTTTTCTTATACTGTTTATTCAGCTATCACTCCTGCCTTCAGAAATTGCTCTCCTGGTGTTTGAACCTGGCCACACCTTGACTCCATCCTACATCTACAAATTCTTAAGAATAACTACAGTGGCCTAGCAAAATAAATTACTTATATAAAATGCTGCTTTGGTGTGTGTGTGTGTGTGTGTGTGTGTGTGTGTGTGTGTGTGTGTGTGTGTGTGTGTTGTGTGTGTGTGTGTGTGAGACCCAGGTTTGAGCCTGGCCTCCAAACTATTGAAGGAAGCTTCAGTGCTGTGGTCTCTTTCAGTCTTTATCTCTGCCTCTGTCTAAAAGGCAAATTGGCCAAAGTGATTCTCACTGGCTATCATTATGCTGCATGGGTCACCTTTGCTGTCTTGTGCCTCTCCTTGTCAACATATTGGTGAGGAGTTGTGCTGTGGCTTTATCGAGAATGTCAGAGAGGGACAGGGAATAGAGAGTTCCATTATATTAAGCTCCTAAGAAGGAATTTGGTAAGACCTACTAACAAATATCATAGAACCAGCAGAAGAGGGAACTGGAAACTGAACGCCTGGGTCTGAATTCAATCAGCACCCCTTAGTGTATGACCAACTCCAATTCCCATACTTGTTAGATGGTACTGTTGTTTTGAGAATCAAACAAAAACTTCTAAAAAGGTAAATTTCACACACCATGTTAGTGTAAACATAAATGCAGACATATACATATGACTTTACATATTTTGCACTAACGTGTTTAGAACTAAAAGTCAAGAAAATTGGATTCTAGTCATAGTCCCACCACTTCTTCACTGTGGAACTTTGGACCCTTTATTCACTTCTGTAAGACTGTTCCTTTTCTGTAACTACTGCTAATTTAGTGCATATTTAGATCTCAGTGGCTCTCAGCTTGTGTTATGCCATCCTGGACTATACGTTGCTGGGCAGAGACCACCAGGCACATAGTTTGATGTCTTATCCAGCAGTCTGCTCAGCAACTACTAAATTATAGCAAGAGTCCTCAGTAGTTCTGGAATGAGGGTCCCACAGGAAGGGTGTGGTTTCATTGCAACAGACTTTGCAGGAGAGGATGAAAGGAAATGCTAGGAAATGATTTCAGCCTTTGGTTGTCTCCTTCTCTCTTTTATAACCCTCTTGGGCCAGATTTCATGTTCTGTGTCTACTAATTCCTTGCTGCTGCCTGGAGCCATGTTTGCTCAAAAGAATGGAAAGTTCTGGGAACTGAAGAACCTATAATCACCCTTCTCTGAAGGAAATATAAGATACAGATCAAGTCATCCCTAGGCATTCTGGCCTGCAGATTCAGGACTACAGAGATACTGGCAAACTTTCATTTGTTGAGAATCTAGGGTATCTCTATCTCTCAGAAGTTTTTTTTTTATTTTTATTTTACATTTGTTTATTTTCCCTTTTGTTGCCCTTGTTTTTTATTGTTGTTGTAGTTATTATTGTTGTTGTTATTGATGTCAACATTGTTAGATAGGATAGAGAGAAATGGAGAGAGGAGGGGAAGACAGAGAGGGGAGAGAAAGATAGACACCTGCAGACCTGCTTCATGACCTGTGAAGCGACTCCCCTGCAGGTGGGGAGCCAGGGGTTTGAACTGGGATCACTCTCAGAAGTTTTAGTAGGGCTGAAATACTTGAAATTAACAAAAGGGTATCTGCATGTGAACTGGTAGCTCAGATTGGTCAGATATGGCACAGGAAGCACCACTGGGGATATACTAATCAGGCATCCAAGTCTACAGGGAAGGGTTATCTGCCCTTATGAGTGAGTGATCTAATCATAAGATTCACCACTCAAGTTCATCCTCTTATTGAAAAGAGAGAGTTCTCAATCTAGAAGCCAGACAAGAGATAAGTGGGCTATACCATACAGGATAGAAGAAGGAAATTTTCTAGAAAGCAGCAGTGTGTACAAGAGGAGTAATTATGTATTTGGAATATATTTTTCAAATTTATATTTCATATAGACATATTAATATTCTTCTAAGGGGTGGGTAAAGATAGCATGATGGTTATGCAAAGAGACTCTCATGCCTGAGACTCCAAAGTCCTAGGTTCAATCCCCGAAACCACCATAAGCCAGAGTTGGCAGGGCTCTTGTAAAAATAAATAAATAAAATAAAAATAAAAATTCTTCTAGGAATAGTTACATAAAATGAGAACATTTAGCTCAGAGAAGAAAACTAATGTAAGTTATAAGGACTTTCTTCAGATAGTCAAAGGACTGCTAAGTAAAAGAAAACAAATTTGGCTTAGAAACTTTCAAAGCTCACACAACCAGGAAGTTCAATAAAAAAATTTTTAAAAGAAAATTTTCACCTCTAAATGGGCTTATTTTCCAAAGACTTGTCTGGTCTGATCAAGGACAGAATAGGCTTTCCTGGAAGTAGCCTACTTATCAGAATGAGAGGCTCTCCCAGAGCTGCTGTAGGACTTGCCACTCAATGGGAGGCTGTGGGCAAAGATTTCCACTTCCCATTAAACTCTAACATTCAGGTTTTCTTTTCTTTTTGTCCCCTGTCTCTCCACTCCTTCTTTACTCTTAGAGCCTGTTGGCTTTATGGTCACCAGCAAAGTAGCCTCCTCAAGTCACTAAAAAGCCACACAGAGAGGCTGTGCTACTAGAGAGGCAGTGATATTGGTCTTGATTTCCCTTAGAAACCTTCCAGCTAATTGTTCCACTTCTGTCCTTAACTTCTTGACTTTCTGGGAGGAAGACTATCCATTCATATTCAAAACAACAGTCATTCTCATTCTGGGTAAGTCACATAAAGGAGAAATGCCTTCTGCCATCACAAATCAGCTACCTCAATACTGTCAGTTCTACCTAGGACAGAAAAATCCTTGATGTCTTTCAACTAACGGAGAAATAACATAAAGTTGGGCCAAACAAGGCAACTAAGATAAATAAATAAATAAATAAATAAATAAGAAGACCCACTTTTTTATTTTTCTTTTCTTTTTTTTTTTAGAAAAACAAAAAACAAAAAACCAAGAGCAGGTGTTTGGTCAGATCCCAGCATTCTTCCCAATGTGTTTTCTTCAATTCCATTTAGAAAGAAAACTATCCAAAAAGTAGAAAAGAAGGAAACAACTTTCATCACATGGTCTGCTCAGTTCTCAAACACTGACCTGAGGGAACCAGCAGATGCTAAGAATCCTGGGGTAGAATGACATTTTGAGGTTTATTCCCCTGCCCTCAGAGAGTCTATGGTTAAGCCATCTGGACCAGTAGATATGCTGCATTTAAAGACTTCAAGTGAAAGAGTGCCCATGGTTTCAATTCTGTCTAAACACTTAACTTCATAACAGCCCTAGGGGCCATTATACTTGTGGGATTTTATAGAATAAAAAAAAAGAAACAAACAAACAAAGAAACAAAGGGAGAAAAAAAAGAAGAACCATAACAGCCATTATCTTGTCTGCCATCTAAACAGCAGGAGGCAAGCAGAGCAACTTCTGCATCCTTCTTGTTTTAGAAATTAAATAACTTAGTCATAGAGCACTAAGTATCTTATTTAAGAGTTATGTTGCTATTAAGTGGAAGAAAAAGAAGGTTCCTGACCTCACCTGATCTTCAGTTCAGTACAATTCCTTCAACACTATACTACCTCAGAAGTCCAGCAATATAAAGTTGCAATTATATATTAGCAGATATATAATATATCTGGACTTTACCCCACTACTGGGTTCATTTCATTTTGTGATAGCTATATAATGAATCTATTTGAACAACTATTTGGTTAATCAACAACATTCTCACCTTTAGGTTAATTAATCCCAGTCCCCATTAAATTTTCTTCTCAAGCACTAATTTTACATCCTTAAAATGTCTACTGAGCATTTTTTCAGGTTCTGTTTCCTAGTCACTGAATTTTAGTAAAAACAAATTGTTTTACCACCAAAGTAGAGGAACTCTTTCTGTTTCTTCTATGCTCTTCTGAAACAAATGAATTATGAAATACCAGAAGTGACAACAAATTGATGTCATTGAAGGTCTTTAAAAGTCAATTTCAACATAATTCTGACCCCACCCAGAATCCCAAGTAGATAAATTAGAGAAAAGTCTGAATGTAAAGCTGAATGTGAATGACTTACTTCAAATAATCTCTTCATTTTCTAATACCAGGTGATATCATCACCTGGCCTTCAAGAGCTATTTAATGTGAGGTATTTGGGGGAAGGACTTGGAGGTTTCTGCTCTCAAAGTGTTTATCTCTATTATTTGGGGTTTTTTTGTTTTGTTTTGTTTTTTTTACCAGAACACTGCTCAGTTCTGGTTTATGGTGGTGCTGGGGATTGAACCTGGGACCTCAGAGTCTCAGTCTTGAAAGGCTTTTGCATAACCATTATGCTGTCTCCCCAGCCCTCATCTCTGTTATTTGAAAGAAACAACTAGCAGAAAGCAGCCTGTTAGTGGTACCCCAAGAGGAGATCACAGGATTTCTGCTTTGAGGCTAATGAGTTCCAAACTAAATGTCTACATTTTATATCTGCACAAGCCTCTCCTTCAGCTGTGATTTTTCTTTTCTTTAAGTTTTTAAAAATATTTATTCATTTTTTTCCCTTTTGTTGCCCTTGTTTTTTATTGTTGTTGTTATTTATGTCACCATTGTTAGATAGGACAGAGAGAGAAATGGAGAGAGGAGGGGAAGACAGAGAGGGGAGAGAAAGATAGACACCTGCAGACCTGCTTCACTGGTTGTGAAGTGACTCCCCTGCAGCTGGGGAGCCGGGGGCTTGAACCAGAATCTTTAAGCCGGTCCTTGCGCTTTGCGCCACGTGCACTTAACCCGCTGTGCTACCGCCTGACTCCCAAGTTGTGATTTTCGTATTACAGTAAGATTCTCAGCTGCTGTGCTATGAACCAGAGTTCCCATCTTTTCCTTTTCTTCTTCAACATACTGCTTATTTTCTTCCAACCTTCTGGGACATAACTTTTTAAAATTTCATCCTTATTAAATCTTATATAAAGGAAAAGCATTGGCATCTAACTACGTGCTTTTAAAGAGATATCATTTGATGTTAGTTAAACAGATTGATCCTGAAAACACTCAAGTAGATCTCAGGTGCTAAACTTCAAAAACATCTTCATGTGCCTATATGAATAGACCACATTATGATATTCTAGCTCCAGATTTGGAGTTTAGGTAGGCTGTGGTTCTTTGTATTTTGTTTTTGTTTTTATCAGAGCACTGCTCAACTCTGGTTTATGATGGTGCTGGGGATTAAATCTGGGAGCTGAGAGCCTCAGGCATGAAAGTCATTTGCATAACTATTATACTGTCTTCCCAACCCACTTAGCTATTGTTTAAGGAACTGACTACCTGACCCACCTCCATGGAGGTAACTGGAAGTAGCACATTTACTTCTGACCATGAGAAATTCTGGTAAAAAAAAAAAAAAAATGAATAAAACCTTAATCTTAAGAATATTAAGGGACTGGAAAAATAGCTCACTTGTTTAGTGTGTTACTTTGCCACCTGCCCAACTCAGGGTCAAGTCCAGTCCTCACTTCATTGAAGGAAGTGACTGGTTTCTTTGCCTCTCCTCTGCCTCTTTTTCTCTATATGAAAACAAACAAACAAAACAAAAACAGTCATCTAGAGTCCCAGATCAGTGAAACCCTAGAGATGACAAATAAAATAAAATAAAATAAATACTATACTTAGACTTCTCACTCTCAGAAAAAGAACTTGAAGACCAATTTTCTTGTCTCAACATACACAAAAATATTTAAGTATTAAAGTTTCTTACTGCTAATATTAGTTGATACTTGGAATTGGATTTTTTTTGTTTGTTTTGTTTTTAACTTTGGTCAACCCTGAAGGTTTCCATTATCTTCAGTTGGCTGCGGTCATTTAAGTTACTTCCTTTTTAAATAAACCACTCAGTGAAAGTTCTGAAGTTATTAAAAGATGACTTTACAGAGAAAATTTTTCAAATCACTCTTAAAGATCAGTAAACTTCTTCTCTCGCATCCCTTATAGAAAACCTGTCACCTTCTTTTTAATAAGACTTTTCATCTCCTGAGATGGCTCACTCTAGGATTGTGTGAATGATCCTTCTTCTACCTATATAAAGGTCTTTCCTTTCCATTTCTAACCTTGACTTAGGAGTCTTGAGCACATCTGTATCTTCTTTATAACATTTTTTTCAATATGTTTCCCCTTAGAATTCTAACCTCCAAGCTAAACACTCTCAACTCCTTCATTCATTCCTCAAGTGGCCTGGTTTCTAGATTACTCTATATTCTTTTCATCTTAGAATCCACTGAGGTATAAAACCTTGTCTCATATAATGAAATGTTCAATTTTCTTACTCAGACAAGCTTAGTTGTAGAGGTCTAAGAATAAGTAAGTAATGTGAACATTTTATTACAATTACCTTGCCAATACAAAGCATATTTAAAAAATATGTTCCAGGGTGGGGGTAGACAGCATAATGGTTATACAAACAGACTCTCATCCCTGAGGCTCCAAAGTCCCATGTTCAATCCCCTGCACCACCATAAACCAGAGCTGATCAGTGCTCTGGTTAAAAAAAAAAAAGAATGTTCCATCTTAATAATGAAAAAATAACATTCTGATTTTAATTTGTATTTTTGAATATTAGTAAGGTTGAAATTTTTATGCATATTAGAAATGCATCACTTTTATGAATGTCTGTGTCCTTGATTCATTTTTCTATTGGGATATTATCTGTTTTAAGTTTGTAAATTTTTCTAACATTGGGGTAAATTTCCCCTTTGCTACCTATTACATGTCCTGACACACTTTCTCTGGCATTTCATTTGCCACATTTCCAAGAACTTCATTTTGGGGACATTACCATGACATGCTTTTTGTATAGTTATGTCCATTTGCTTTTTGCTTTGTGTTTTTTTCCCTTTTCACTTATCTATGTATTTATATTCCTAAAATCAAATAAGCATATATCTTCATATTCTTTTAGTTTTATAGTCATGTCTATAATGCATTTGGAATATGTTTTGATGTGCTGTAGACAGTAAATAACATTAATACTTGTGTTATTCAAGCAGGGGATATCTGAGAAAACCTGTTCACTCATACAGACCTAGTTCTGATTTTAAAATGTCATCAAAAGAAAAGGGGGTGGAGGGAGATAAGGATTGAAAGTTACCTGGAAAGAATAACCCTACTGGTGCATCCACATCATCTTCAGTCCTTTGGAAAGACTACACGAAGCCTCCCAGAAGGAAAGATAAGCCTCCCAGGCTGAGAGCTCTGGATGGCAAGAGATTGAGGAGATTTATGAGCTGATGGAGAGTGAACAGGGAAGTGGTCCTCACTCTAACCAGAAACATGCAATTCAAGGTTGCATTTCAAGAACTTTGAAGTATACTCTACAAAAGTAGATTAAAATATATAAATATGCAAAGTCATGAGCAATACTTCAGGTTCTGAGTCAATCTGTAGGGAAAAAAAAGAGAAGTAAATCTATAGAGAAATGGACCTTACATATCTTTAGTTAATGTAACCTTATTCATTGAAACTTAGAGGAATTTGAATTCTTTAAATGAATGAAGGAGTTTTATGATTCGGAGACATCAAATTGTATCTGTAACCAATGTACACTGAGTTATAAAAATAAACCATTACATATACAGAAGTATGTGGACAATTTGAGAGTACTGAATGATATACTTAGTTCCTGGTTGCTTAGGAGAGAGTGAAATGCCTTTTGTCTGTAGTTAGTTCTCTGTAATATAGCCTAAGTTCTAAGAGAAATCTAAATGACTTCATAGAACCTGCCCTTCAAGAAAACCCATTCTTTTTTTTTTTTTTTTAAGATTTTATTTATTAGTGAGAAAGATGGGTGGAGAGAGAGAACCAGACATCACTCTGGTACATGTGCTGCCGGGGATTGAACTCGGGACCTCATGCTTGAGAATCCAATGCTTTATCCATTGTGCCACCTCCCAGACCACAAACCACATTCTTTTTATTGTTAAAGAAACATAGATTTTTGTGACTACTTCATTTGAATCAGTTGTGAATTCACCAGGAAGACACTACACACACTTTTCCCTGGCACACAGTGAGGACATACTCAGCTCACCAGTGTATATACTAGAGGGAAAAGACAACCTGAGGTATCCCTGTTGAAACAGCAGAGACTCTCTCCCTTTAGACTGCTTAGCAAAACCTAGCCTCTGGAAAGTCCACATCTTCAACTCATGTGGCTTCTTGACATGGTGTTCCTAAAGAGAAAGAAAAGCTCATTTTATTTAAAATGAATTTAGAATGTAATGGTTAGAGAGTTATTTGATTCCCTGCCATGCATATGCTAATCGTCCTTCAACCTGGTACTCAACTGTGCCTGCCCTTTAGTTCACCTGGGGAACTTACAGAACCCCAGTACCCAAGCTGCATCCCAGACCAATTCAACAAAAAAAATCTCTGGGCTGGGACCCAAATACCAATACTTTTTAAAGCTCCCCAGGTGATTCAAATATGTAGCCAACGTTAAAAAACTTTGGTCCTGTAGAAAATGTTGGGACCAGATCCCAGGTGATCTGCATCTTTGATTTTACCCAGATTCTATTCTTCTTTGAGGCACTGAGCCATTTTGCTAAAGGTGTGAACATGCCATGAGCCTCTGGGAGTTCTCTGTGGCTGCACAGAAGGATGTACACAGCTCCCCAAAGGTCTTATTGTTTGTTTTGTTTTAACTCCCAGTTTATTAATATACAGATCGATATGCAGGTTTGAGTTTCATAAAATGCTTTTATATTCTGTGGTTACTTTACATGTTCAACCAAGATGTTTCAGATCCAAGGTTTTTGCTGCTGTTTTCAGAGAGGTTTTTATTTGTTCTTAGGTCCAGAGTAGATTTTTTAAATTTATTTTTTACTAGTGATCTAATATTGACAAAACTGTAAGACAATAGGGGTATAATTTCATACAGTTCCCACCATCAGACTTGTATGTCCCCATTCCCCCACTGAAAACTGCATTAGTTCTCCCAAGGTCACTGATGTGGGCTAATTCTATAACCATATATATATATATATATATTATATATGTATTCCCATTTTTTTCAACGGGCCTGACTTCACTTCCTTTTTATGTATCTCTACACCTATTACTACTTCCAGGTGTCTTTACTTTTTTCCTCTTCACTCTCAGATAAGAGAAACAGTATAGATCCAGAGTATATTTTCTTCCAGCTGATTCCCAGCAGCTGGAATCTCTTCACAACTGCCCATCAATGCTGTGGTCTCCCTTCTCTACCTCCATTTACTTAGTGACTGTCATTGCAGGCAGTGATGTCCACCCCATCCCAGATGAAGCCCTGGTAAATGAGCACTTAGGGATAAAGCTAATACGTTGCAAGCAGTTGATTATATAGACTGAGGGGCAGGCAAGCAGAATATATAGGCAGTTCTGGTGGAATGAGAAAAAATGGATTTGTCTGTTCCCTCCTCCACACTCTCCAGAGGCTGTGTTTTAGGGGTTGAGAGCCAGGAGAGCTAACAGCGGAAGGCATGTCCCTTGCCATGCTCAGCCTATATCCAAGCACCAGCACCACAGGGAAGTGCCATGGCAGCAGGGAAAGCTATAGTGCTACAGTGTCTTTCCCTGTATCTTTCTGCCTGGATGGAAAAGGCAGTCCAGGAGTGATGAAACAGAGTACATAGGAGACCTTGGCTTATGAGAGAAAGGAAAAGGGGAGGGGAGGGGAGGGGAGAGGGAGAGGAGGGGAGGGGAGGAGAGAGGGAGGGAGGGGAGGAGAGAAAGAGGGGAGGAGATGGGGAGGGGAGGAGAGAGGGGAGGGGAGGAGAGAGGGAGGGGCGAGGGAGGGGAGGGGATGGGAGGAAAGAGGGAGGGGAGGGGAGGGGAGGAGAGAGGGAGGGGAGGGGAGGAGAGAGGGAGGGGAGGGGAGGAGAGGGAGGTGAGGGGGAGGAGAGGTGAGGGGGAGGAGAGGGGGGAGGAGAGGGAGGTGGAGGAGAGGGGGGAGGAGAGGAATGGGAGGGGAGAAGAGGAGAGGGAGGGGAGGAGAGGGAGGGGAAGGGGAGGAGAGGTGAGGGGGAGGAGAGGGAGGAGGAGAGGAGAGGGAAGGGAGGAGAGGAGAGGGAGGGGAGGAGGAGGAGAGGGGAGGGGGAGGAGAGGGGGGAGGAGAGGGAGGGGAGGAGAGAAGAGGGAGGTGAGGGGGAGGAGAAGGGGAGGAGAGGGAGGGGAGGAGAGGAGAGGGAGGTGAGGGGGAGGAGAGGGGAGGGGGAGGAGAAGGGGAGGAGAGGGAGGGGAGGGGAGGAGAGGGAGGTGAGGGGGAGGAGAGGGGAGGGGGAGGAGAAGGGGAGGAGAGGGAGGGGAGGGGAGGAGAGGGAGGTGAGGGGGAGGAGAGGGGAGGGGGAGGAGAAGGGGAGGAGAGGGAGGGGAGGGGAGGAGAGGGAGGTGAGGGGGAGGAGAGGGGAGGGGGAGGAGAGGGGAGGAGAGGGAGGGGAGGGGAGGAGAGGAGAAGGAGGTGAGGGGGAGGAGGGGGAAGGGAAGGGAAGGGAAGGGAAGGGAAGGGAAGGGAAGGGAAGGGAAGGGAAGGGAAGGGAAGGGAAGGGAAGGGAAGGGAAGGGAAGGGAAGGGAAGGGAAGATCATTTCTGGGAGTTCTGGAGGCTGAAGGCCAGTAGGCAAGGAACAGAGAGGATTGGCCACATTCTGTGAAATATTGGAGGGAAGGTGGATTAAGGCATTTGAGATAAGCTCACATAAGGTTCAGAGGTACTGAAATTGAAGGTCCATTTTGCCTTTGCTAGATTTAGGAGGGTTGGTAAATCATCTCACAAAACCGGAATATATTGGATGGTCAGACTGCAAAAGACCTTCAAATCCAGACTAAGAAGCTTGACTTTTTCTCTTTGTGTAATATGCTAATTATAATATGTCTAACCACATATTTATATGTTTCTGTGTTTTTCTGTCTTGCTGAGTTCTGTATCTTTCACAATTGAATTTGTACAATATATAAGCAGTAGGAATATAAGTACAATCCTTACATCCTACATGTAGTTGTTGGAGATCATAGCACTGGTTCTTTACAATGGGAAGGAAACAGTTTTAACCACATATTGGAGTCTCCATAGTTTTTATAGCTGGTTCTGATTGTGTCCTGTGGTTTGAGTATTATATGCCTATGACATGGAGCTTTTGAGAAGGTCACAGAATCAAAATTTCTTCTTAAACTGCCCCCAGATGATGATGCCTTCATCTGTTGGAAGTTAACAGTATCAATATAAATTCAGGTTCCTTAACTGGGTTCTCATCTCATCTGCCAAATGTGCTAAGTTATGTTAAACCATTAGAAGCACATGGTAGAATCCCATTATGACTTGGACCATTATTCCCCAGACTTGGATAGAAAACAAATCAAATTATGACCCCAGAACTGCAAAACGGAAAAGTCTAGATCCCTGACAACTTGCCTATAAAATCTCCCAGCTCAGCTTGTATGAAGAAGTCTGTTGCTTTCTCTGCTCAGTAACACAGAAGCTAAATTGGAACTCCTCACGATTTCAGAATAACCCTAAAAAATACAACTGAAAATGATAAAATCAATCTCAAAGTGTCTCAGTGGCCAGAAACTTCATATCTATATGGGCCTGTGGAAGGGTGCGGGGTAGAAGGATGTGGGGTGGAAAGATGCCAGGGAACAGGAAACTTTCACCTCCATCTTTGTATGTTTGTTTCATAGTCCCCCTCTTGAACAACAGAGGAGGGCTGAAATGTTCACGTGACCCATAGGAACCCCTAGAGAAATAGACTAAGCAGAATCCAGCAAACATTTATTTGGAATTCTTTTTTTTTTTTTTTTTGCCTTCAGGGTTGTCGCTGGGCTTGATGCCTGCACTAGGAATCCACTGCTCCTGGAGGCCATCCCCTCCCCCATTTTGTTGCCCTTGTTGTTGCTGTTATTGTTACTGTAGTTACTGGACAATACAAGAGAGAAATGAGAGAAGAGGGGAAGACAGAGAGGGGCAGAAAAAGCCAAACACCTGCAGACCTGTTTTACTGCTTGTGAAAGGAACCCCCTGCAGGTGGGGAAGGAGGGGGCTGGAACCCGGATCTTTAAGTGGTCCTTGCACTTAGGTCCTTGCGCTTAATCCGCTGTGCTACCACCTAGGCCCTCATTTGAAATTCTATATAAAGACAAGCAGATAGTTCACTGAATGCTAGTGGGAATTAAGAAGGAAAACCAGTCCTTCTGCAGGGACTGGATAAAACAGCTGAGGAGGACATGCTGTTGATTTAAGGGGTTCACAGATAAGGCCACAAGGAGGAGAAAAGGGTGGGCTTTTTGACAGTCTGCCAGCAATCCCACCATCCTTCGTGACCCCTAAGGAGTAGCTGCCCCAGAGTGGGCCTGGAGCTTCCTACAGCTGTTGTTCCAGCTGGGTTTAGGGACCAGGGACATTAGCCTGTGACCGCTGTTCCCCAGCAGGGTAGAGGTCACTCAGGGCCATTTCAAAGCAACTTCCTCCCTAAGCTACCCCTGGTGCAGACCTCTCCTGAGAAAGGATGGCAGGCCTTTTAGTCTTCAGGCAGAACCCCTCCCGCGCTAACCCGCTGCTGTCCTGAAGATAGGCAGGACAGCTGCACAGACTAGCCTCCTCACCTCCAGACTGAGCCACGCAGCCTCCAAGCAGCTCAGGGACTCCGGGCTGCAAAGCGCACACAGGTGCGCCTACGCGGTGACCCGGGGACGCGAGAGCCAGGCGCCCAGGGGCGCGGGCGCCGCTAGCCTGCACCTGCGCGGGCTCTCCCAGAGTCCTGACTGGGAAGCCAGCACCCCCGGCAGGGATCCCAGCCCCGCTTCGCACATTTCCTTAATATTAGCCACATTCCAGGCGGGCCCCTTGCCAAGTGAACCGCAGTGGGTTTTGTTGGGATTTGATTGATCCTGTGGTTTGTTTCTCCTGGAGGCCAAATACAGGGCATTTCTCTGGCTCTGGTGTCCCGGGACTGGAGTTCAGGTTGTGGGGGCCTGTGCAAGCGCCCCCGGCTTCCTGGAAGCCAAGACCGCGCTCCAGCCTCTTTGAGCAAGACAAGAGTGACCTCTAGTGGGGCGTGGGGACGCACACTGCAACTGGGTGTGCGGGTGATTGGCATACATTCATTCTTCCTATTGCATCTTCCTCCTTCCCAACACGCCATTCTTTCTCTCTCCCTCTCCCTCTCCCTCTCCCTCTCCCTCTCCCTCTCCCACTCCCTCTCTCCCTAAAAATCTAAAAATCCAGAAACAAGACCAAAGCGGAATGATGACATATCTGGACCATCATATGTCACACTTAGAATCTGGACTTAAGTCCCTTACCTTTCAGTCCAGTACCTTCTAGGCTACTGTTCATCCTTCCATATGCTTCTACCCAAACTTATTTAGCACCTACTGTGCAAGTTGCTGGGCAGGCGAGTGGAGGCTGAATGGGGCAGAGGAATGTTCTTCTGGTCCTTCTGGTCTAGTGGAGAGACTGACAAGAGATCAACAATCCCAACACCATGTGGCGAGGACTGAGTAATGTGAGGGCATTTTGGTGGGGCACAAAACCCTGAACTGAAGGACAGGAAAAGTTAGACAGGAAAAGGAAACTGGAAGGGAGTGGGGAGGGAAATGGTAGGATTATGGAAAAAAAAAAAAAGTGCCAAACAGAGAATACAACGTGGGCAAAAGCTATTGAAAGAGGAGAGACTATAACTCAAGAGAGTGCATGACAGAATGAAAGAGCTGAGGAAGTAGGTGAAAGGATTTACCTGTCTGTCTTGTAAGGGTCTGTACAGTGTTCTAAAATCACCATGGAACCACCAAACATTTATTTACATCTGTAAGTGGTATGATTAGATTTCTAGTTCTATAAGATCACTCTAAATGCAACATCAGACTCTGCTTCAGGCTACTTGTTAGGTTGTAGACAAGCCACCTGAAAAAACATTCAAGCAATTAATTAGGATTGTTCTAGATTTTTTATAGGTGGAGAAACCCAGGATACAAAAAGGCAAATCACTTTCTCAAAGTGACCGGAGTAGAATTTACCTCACACAGGTTTCACCTGACTGTTTACCAAAGTCCTCCTGGGGCCAGTAAACTATCAAGACTGGTGAAAGGCATGCTCATTACACTTGCATCCCTGGAACTTCAAAACCAGTTTAAAAATCTTGCTTTGACACTATTAGCAAAAACCTTGAGAAGACTTGGAGACCAAAGACTGCAAACGAATTGGGGGAGGGGCTTGACTGCACTCAGGAGCTCCCATGAAGACCTGGAGACCAGAAGGCTTGACTTCAAATTGACTTCTGAATTCCACTTCAGCTAGTTACACACACACACACCACACACCACACACACACACACACACACACACACACACACACACACACACACACAGTTGCAGAGTAACTCAGGCTTTGTAAAAACAGATGATGATGAAATGCAGTTGTCCTAATATTTGGCTAATTTCAATTCTCTTAGCAGCAGAGGCATGCTAGGGAATTAAGAGAAACATGGGCCTGGTTCATTTAACCTTTGGCTTAAAAAGTCATGGGCCAGTAAGGAGATCCCAAATGTGATGAAAAGATGATAAGATGATATTTTTAAAACTGGAAGAAACATGATCCTTGTGAGTGCCATCTGGAATTAAGATCACCATGAAGTAGTAGAAAGAGGTGTCAGGAGGCCTGACTTTAAAACTGAACTGAGCCACCTTTTGACTTTGTGTCCTTTTACAGGCCACTTAGCTCTCTGACCTCATCCCAACAGTAAAGTTGAAATAATAATAGTAATACTTGCCCTGTGTATTTCCCAGGGCTCTTAAGCAATCACAAGGGAAGTTGAATGGGACTATGGTCAAGGGCATCAGTAGAAATCTCAGCTCTACCAATACTAGACAGGTGTGATGGGTACATTTTAGCTCCTGCTAAATTTCCTCATCTACAACATAGAAAGGCAGACACCTGGGGTACGAGCGGTAGCACACCAGGTCAAGTGCATAGTATGAAGTGTAAGAATACAAGTTCCAGCCCCTGGCTCCCCACCTGCAGGGGGGGCAGGGGAATCACTTCACAAGCAGTAAAACAGGTCTGCAGGTGTCTGTCTTTCTCTCCCCCACCCCTCTCTTCCCCATCTCTCTCAATTTCTCTCTGTCCTGTCAAATAAAATGGGGAAAATGGCTGCCAAATTCATAGTGCCAACACCGAGCCCCAGCGATAACCCTGGAGGCATAAATAAATAAATAAATAAATAAATAAAAGGCTAACGCCCACCACAGCTGATCATTATAAGGACTAAATGCAACTGTCAAAGTAAATCATAGCAAAGTATCTTTTGCATAGACAAAGTGTTTAGTAATTGCTGATCTTTACATGTTTGCAAACTTATAAGTTGTTCAGTCCATAAATGTGAAAGATGATTGTAATAGTATACAACTTCACTGGGTAACAGGATAACTATTACAAGAAAAAAAATGTAAGCAGGAGAAATAAAATGGTGGTGATAAAACACAGTTTATCTTTCTAATGAAGTAACTGTAGATAAGGACATTTGAGAACTTGAGGTCTAACAGAATTAACTTGTACTAGCTTAGCTAAGAGATGGTCATATAGATCTTTTTTTTTTTTTTTTTTTAGGATGAAAAACACTAGCAGTGATCAATAGCCTCATGTCAGCTGGGGATAAGGTATCTAGTGAGTGGCTGTGAAAATCAGCGATAATTCAGTTCTTATCTAACATCTCCCAAGAACTACTGAGAGCAAGAGTAATTGGCACATTAATGAAATCTGTAAGGACACTCAGCAAGCCTCCAGGGAGCCTCCCTAGAGCTGGAGAAGCTCAGCCAGAAACACCAGAAACAATGCAAAAGAGCCTCAAAAGTTCTTCATTTGTTCAGAAAAATAGTTCACCCCTACTCTATGCCAGACAGCTTGTTAATAACCAAGGATATAAGAACAGAAGACTCCCTCCCTTCCCAAGCTCAGAGCTCAGTGAGGGATAGGACAAGCAAATCACAATTCAGTGAGGTAGTCATAGTGCATTTGGGGTATAAGAGAGCCTAAAGATGGGACTCTCTGCACTGGGATTCCAGAAGGTTCCTCAGAGCAGGTAATGCTTGAATAAGCTCTGAAAGACCCATATTTAACTGACTGACAGAAGAGGAAGTAGGCTGTGTTCTAGATGGACCCAGAAACAGAAGTGCAAGTTACTGAATTCGGTTGTGCTGGAACACAGCCGCCGCCCTGTTTGAGTAAGAGGGTTACTCTGCAATGGTAACCCACGTCATGACCCTCCTACACTAGAGCAATTTTCCCTTTTCAAATCTCTTTCTTGAAGACAAGAATAAAAAAGCATAGGATGCCTCCATGCTTCCCATAATATCTGTGAAGAATTTTATAAGCTGCGTTTGTATTTGTGTCTTGTAACAGTGTTTGATGGTATTTGCATTTTTTTTTAAAAAGTTTCCAGTGGGCAGGATAGATAGCATAATGGTTATGCAAAGAGACTTTCATGCCTGAGGCTCCAAAGTCCCAGGTTCAATTCCTCCACACCACCATAAGCCAGAGCTGAATAGTGCTCTGGTAAAAAAGAAAAAAATAGTTTCCTGTTGTTTTTAATGGACGTATGCATATTAGCCCCAATAGTATTGCTTACCTTTTCAGTTGAGAAATATGTGACTCCTCTTTGCTAGTTTTTCATTGTAAAGCAGTCTTTGTTCTTGCATATATTAATGGTGTCCTTACAGTAGCCTGCCCCCATCCCCAGAGGTCTGTGAGCCAGTCTGCCCTGGAGGGAGGAGTGCTAGACATGTGGGAGAAGTAGCTAGAGCTAGACTTCATTGTCAGCATTGAAATGGAAGGGGTGAATGTGGAGGTAATGGAGAGTTTGAAACAGTGATACCGGCAAATATCTCTGTGGACAATGCAGCAAATAAAGGCGAGAGGGGTGAGGAGATGAGGCAACTTCTGGACAGAAATAGCAAGCATGAATGTAGAGAAAGATGATTTGAAAAATATTAAAAGTCAAATTGATTGGATTTAGTCACTCCAGGCATGGGAATGAGGGGGGTATCTCAGATGACTCCCAGCTTTCTCATATACATGTGAGAAAGACAGATAGAGATGGAGAAATTGTGAAGAAAAGGGAAGACAGCAAGGGAGAGAGACAGAGACATCTGTTTCACTACTTCACAACTTTTGAAGCTTTTCCCCCTGCAAGTGGGGACCGGAAGCTTTACCCTGGGTCCTTGAGCATTATAACATGTGCACTCAACCAGGTGGTTTACCAAGTCCCCTTCTCAGCTCACCTTGTTTTCTTTTTTTTAATCTATTTTTAATGTTTTCATTTATTCGTTTATTTTCCCTTTTGTTGCCCTTGTTGTTTTTTATTGTTGTTGCTGTTGTTATTGATGTCGTCATTGTTAGAGAAGACAGAGAGAAATGGAGAGAGGAGGGGAAGACAGAGAGGGGGAGAGAAAGACAGACACCTGCAGACCTGCTTCACAGCCTGTGAAGCGACTCCCCTGCAGGTGGGGAGCCGAGGGCTTGAACCGGGATCCTTACGCCGGTCCTTGAGCTTTGCTCCACCTGCGCTTAACCCGCTGCGCCACCGCCCGACTCCCATTTTCCTTTTTTAAGAGGGAGGGAGGAGGGAACACAGCAACAAAGCTTTCTTCAATATCGTGGAGGCCAGATTCAAACCTGGGTCACGCACATGGTAAAGCAGCATAGTATACAGGTGAGCTATTTCACCTGCCTGACTTTCAGCTTTCTGGTTTATATCATGAAATAAAAGGTAGCACCAGAGCAAATATAAAAAAGCAGAGATAGGAACAAAGTCCAAGAAGACGTTTACTTTGAATATAGTGATTTTGAAGTTCTCACAGGACAGGGTTGGAAGCATCTAGGCCAGAGATACAGGTTGAGAAGCACCAGCAGCAATTGGTGGGTGTGGGTAACAGTGGGTGTGGTGGAGCCTGTGCTGTGGGAAGAAAAGTGGCCCAAAGACCAAGCACCGGGAGCACTGGCATCTAGAAGGAAGACAGAAAGGAACAATCCTCCTCAAAAGGAAGTATCTAGAAATAAAGAAGGAAAGCAGAGAGAAGACAAAAGTAACAAAGGGAAAAGAGCTTTTTGAAAGGAGCCAGGAAGTCTGTCAGTGCCACACAGCAGTCAAGTACAGGGGCCAGATGTATATCTACCCAGAAGAGCAGTGAGAACAAGAACCACAAAAACATCACCTCCCACTTACCTGAGTATGGTTTCAAAGTGCTGTATTAGCTTTCATTTAATTTCACCCTTTACATTCTATATAGCATTCTCACAGAGGCAAAATTAGCAAAGAGCAAGGTTAAGAGATTTTTAAAAATTCAAGATTTTTCTAGACTAAATGTATCATTTTTCATTTACTACCTGTAATATAAATAATCTAGTCTCACTGTCTCAGCACTAGCATTTGCTACTGTCTCTAATTGTCTTTTATCTTAGTTGTTTTAGTAGCTGTGTACTTACACCTCATGGCTTAAAATTTCATCTCCTCACTGATTAATGACAGAGAGCATCTTTTCATATGGTTGTCATCTTATTTGTATTTGTCTGTTGAAATACCTCTTCATGCATTTCATTCATTTTCTAAATAAATATTATTTTGATTTTGAATAAAAAGAGAGAGAGAGAGAGATTTGTCAAAGTCATTTAGCATTTAACTGGGCTTCAGGAATAGAAGACCAGTTGAGAGTATCTATGGACAATGAAACAATACATAAACTTAAGATGATTTCAGGAATGTCTCCACTAACTCACTTCTTTCATGATTTTATTTGTCAGAGTGGAGAAGTGACATAGTCTGCTGTTGTTTTGAAGGGGCAACGAGACACCTCCCAATCCCCCCTTTTCTAATTGAAGACTAAGTTTTTATGTGTAATATAAATTTATCAGATGCTTCCATTTAAACAATACAGTTAAATTAGAGGTAAGTTAGGCACTTGTGATCACAATTCACCTATCCCTCTTGCTTTTATTCTTCCCATGTCCCAGCAGGTCTGCTCTATTATTTACCTACACCTGATTAATTTCTTAACCAACCAATAAGGAAGTCAGAATGGGGCCTGTTCTGAAAAAACTGTTTCTACCTCTAAGAAGGACCTTTGAAGGTTTTCCAGTACAGAAGTGACATGAATTTGATTATGCTCTGGGGAAAATGATTAATACTATTGATCTTGTACTTGACAGTGCATCTTTCTGATTGTTGTATATTTACAGCCCCCTGCAACAAAATAATGAAGACCTGGCTGGGTAGCTGTTTTGTTTACATTTGCCCCCTCTCCTCACCCTGCCCTCCACTCCAGTGAGTAGGCTTGTTTTCACCAGAAAGAGCCATTGAAATTCAGAGCCAAAGCTCCCTGAATACTTGATGAGGTGTTGCTCTTCAGGTCTCCACCCCTTTGCGGCCAGAGGACCCCTAGCTCACCATGCTGGAGTTCTCTGCTCTCTTCCATTCCCCAGTCTTACCACCAGAAGTGACAGAGCTGCCCCTGAGGCCTGTGGAATCTGGACCAGGCCCAAACTTAGCCACATGGGGTCAGGCCCTGAGCTGCTTCTCTGACTAGCTCTCCCTTGGGAGCAATTTGCAATGCACTTATCTCTAGGAATCCACTGCTGTGTCAGGCATAGGTCTGTGGTCTGTTATCTCTCTCTCTCTGTAAACCTGTCTATCATTCACAGCACAGAAGGAACACTAACCAAAGACCTCTGTCAGTCCCCAGTGTTTTTGTTCTCTGCACGACTCAGAGCTATCATTATGGTGTTATCACATGGGAGGATGGCAAGGTCCAGAAAAAGCTGTAAGGATACAATACTGATTTCCTCAGGGTGACTTACTTGCCTTCCTCCCAGCTGGGAACCTGGTTCTGGCATTTTATACTGACCAAAAAATACAGCTTCAGTCTGGGTTCACTCCACAGTAAGGACCAGTTGAGAAATTCTCTGGATTGTGTACCAGATCAAGGACGCGTGATGAGCATTCGTTTTCCTCGGTGTGTTATTATGCATGTGGCGCTCTTTTCAGGGCTAAAGCTGATTGTAATACAGAAAGAACGAAAGCAAGAAGGGTAGGTGAATTGTGATCAGAACTGCCTACTTTATCTCCTATTTAACTGTACTGACTAAATGGAAAGATCTATTACACGTTACTTATGAGCACTCATTCTTAAATTAGAAAAGGTGGGACTGTGAGATATCTCTTTGCTTCTTCAGAACAACTCTAGATCCTGTCACTACTCTGTAAAATAAATTAATGAAAGAAATGTATTAAGTAGAAAATTCCTGCAATCATTTCAAGTCTAAGCATCATTTCATAGGTGTTAACACTCTTCAGGTAGGAAAGACAAAGTGATTTGCTGGTATGACATTTTTAAATAGCCATAAGGCACTTTTCAGCTTCAGCATCACAGAAACTTTTCACTTGTCTAAAAGATGTGTCTGTGGAACTCCACTACCTGTGTTCCAGACCCTGCCTCCCAGAGTTCTAAGCTGCACTGCCTTGGGCAAGTCACTCAACCAATCTACGCAGAAAGGGGGATAAAACATCCGCTTTCTCAGACTGTCATTAAACTAAGGAGCCTAAGTGAGGACTTGGGCACAGTAAGTGTAATTGGCATTAGCTGTGGGGCCAGGTGGAGGCACACATGGTTGAGTACACTTGAGACCATGCTCAAGGAGCCAGGTTCAAGCCCCTGGTCCCCACATACAGTGGGGAGCTTCATGAACAATGGAGCAGGCTGCGGTCTCTCTCCCTCTCTATCCCTTTTCTCTCAATTTCTCTCTGTCTTATCAAATAAAATAAAGAAAAGTAGAAATAGCTGGGCATGTGTCAGACAGACTGGTTGGCAATCTGGGACCGCCCAGTCTTTGTTATGATGGTTCTCTTATAATGCAGTAACATGTCTGGTGCTGTTTTTCCTCACCGCAGGTCAGTGCAGCTGAATGGCCAGCGCTTAGTCATGGTGGATGATGGGACCCTCCCAGAATTGAAGCCCCGGCCTCTGAGGGCCGGCCGGACACTGGTCATCCCTCCCGTCACCATGGGCTTTTATGTGGTCAAGAACGTCAATGCTTTGGCCTGCCGCTACCGATAAGCCATCCTCACACTCATAAGACCCCGGCGGACCTGCTGGAATGCTTTCCACTCTTCCACCCTGATAATAGCCTTGTTTTTCAAACATCTCCTTAGCAACAAACCAGCCTCTGCTGCCCCATTCTACCGGAGTCAGTAAAGACTTGCTTTCCCAAAGGACATATACCCTAGTTGTGAGCTTAGCCTAAGTGGGTCACAATCACCCCAAGGAAAATGTAGCAGTCCCTTGTGCCTGTGTAAAGAGAAAGGTATGTGTGTAGACAGTATATATCCACCTATGTCACCACAAAAGCAAGATAGCAGAGCACCCCCATGACAGATGTTCCCAAACCAATTACCCTGGTCCTGTCACATAGCAGCAGCCTGTGCTACTACCCAGAGCAGATGAGGAGGAAGGAAAAGGCTCGTGGACCTTTGAGAACCTAACGCTCTCCTAACTCCTCTCCTTTGCTCCCTGCTGTTGCTCAGGGCTTCCTGTCACCTCTCTTCCCATAGGGGAGCACAGCAGGCAGTGAGTCAGTGCGAGCCTACTGGGGGAGCGGTTGATGTCATTTCCCAGCTGATATATGAGTGTGTGCATCTGTGCGTCTGACAGTGGCATCAATCACTGGATATTCCTCTGGGAAGCAGGTCCTTCAAAAGTAAAATTGCAACCATACTCAAGATTTTGTAAGAAAGTTCTATTCCTCTGTGAATCCGGATTCCCTAGGGTTAGAGTGGGAATCAGGTAACAATATTCATTAAGTGGAGAGCAATGTATTAGGCACCACAAAAACCAATCATCATCTGTCATGTGGCTGTGAGGGAGAGAGTTTCAGTAGAAAGAGAAAGCACAATAAGATAGATAGCATGCACACACGCACACATACAGCAAATGATTCAGTCTGCTTCAAAATTGAGAGGAAATTAAAAGCATGTTACAATAAAGCCATAATGACTTGTTTAACCCCAAACATCTTTTTCTCCCCCTCCCCTACACTCCACATCACCAAACCAGGACCTTGTATATGAATGACTTCAGCACTTCCAATCTGACTTAATTCTTTCACTCAAAGAGAGGGGTAAACAAGAGAGAGAGAGAGAGAGCCCACAGTACCAGAGCCTCCCCCAGTGCTATGACACTTCCATGTGGTGCTTGGTGTCAGACCTGGGTTGTGCACATGGTAAAGTACATGCCCCACTGGATGGGCTATCTTAACTTCCCCCAACCCATTCCATTAAAAAGGAGCTGTAAACCAAGTCATCACTGCCAGGAACAACTGCATCTGATCTCCTGCCTCTCTCTTCCCAAGTAGCTGTGACACCTCAGGAGGGCACTTCCTTTGCAGATATTTAAGGCAGCCCTTGCAGATCACTAGGCAAAGAGGGGTCTGCAGACTGTGGACAGTAGGCAGGAAGCTTCTGAGCTGAGCAGGTGACAAGCCAAGTTATTTAAAGATCATGATGAGGCTCTTCTCTATGATTCAAAGGGTATGTGAATCTTTGCAAACGGAAATGACTTCCTCCTTTATGGCAGTGATTTTCTCAGGATAGATGACATGAATGAACTTGTAAAAATAAAGGGGGGGAGAGATATTTGGTCATAAGACTCCTACTGAGAAAGTCATGCAATTTCTATTATTAAAAGGTAAAAAATAAAAATAAAAAAGGAGGGGAGGGGCCGGATTATGAGGCCAGAAATCAGAGAGATGCCTGAGGACTGCTAAGGATGAGGAACAAGCCTGCACAGTGAAAGGTGGGGTGAGACAGGAGGGGGCTTAAAGGAGGGCAGGTGAAGGGTGCTCAGGGTCACCTGCTTTCCTTCATCACCTACTTCAGCAGGCTTATCTTATCTGTAAGGAGCAAGGAGATTAGGTGCTTGACTTGCTTTTTTAGATGCAGGGGGAACAGCTCACAGAACAGTGTGCAGTAGCCAGATAGTGGGAGACCGGGCTGGACTGGGTCAGTGGACGAGCTCAGCCAGGAAGCATCTAGAAGGAGAAAAGCTAACCATGGCACAGATAAGCAAGGTGCCCAGAGGGACCACCCCTTCTGTGGAAGTGGGCACCTCCTGTTGCAGCTTCAGCCCCGAGAGGGGAGGAGGAGAAACAGAAGACTGGAACAGAAAGGAGGGATGGAGATAGAGAAAGGCAAGGACAGAAAAGGAAAGGAGAAAAGAAAGGCAAAAAAGTTGTTTCCTCAAATTTAGAAACATGTAAGATATGGAAATATCCCCCCATAGACTGGTACAGACCAGAGTGACCCAGAGATTCCTGTGGGCCTAGTCCTGAGCTAGTTTGCTTTATATATGTAGTAGCCCCTGACAGAGTTGATATTATTCCCACTTTTCTCGAAGGGATGAATAGCTGAGTGGAAATTACCCATTGCTGTTTCATCTAACCACTAAGCTCTGTGGCTGTCCAGTTCACAGATTCACTCCCTGCGCCTCTGCATTGTTCTTTGAGACCTTGGAAACTCCACTCAAGAAACCCTGTAAATAAATGCTGTTTCTTCACTAAAACACAACCTTGTAGCCTACAGGCAGTTCCTAATTGTTTGGTCTTTCTCTGTGAATTAGATGTTGCCCTTGAGGGCTTGGGTTTTCTTTTTAGATGCAAGTCATTGAAGAAGTCACTGAAATTTATTTCTAGAGTACTACATTTTTAGCTTTGCAACTGCCATATAGAAGAAGTATTTGCATTGTTCAGTGGCTACTAAGAACCTCACTATAACATCATATTCCAAAGAGAATTTAGTACATGGCATCTTAGTCCTGGCTTTTTAATTTTGGGAACAGGGTAGTCATTAAATCAATGGGGTAGGGGCCAGGTGGTGGTGCACCTAATTGAGCACACACATTACAGTGCACAAGGACCCAGGTTCAAGCCCCTGGTCCCCACCTGCAGGGGGAAAGCATCACGAGTGGTAAAGCAGGGCTGCTGGTGTCTATGTACCTCTATCTCCCCCCTCTCATTTTTCTCTCTGTTTCTATCTGATAATAAATAAGTAAATAGAATGTTTTTTAGAATATCAGAGGTCTCCCTATGGGGGATTCCCTAGCACATCTCCCTCAAAAGACAGCTTGTTACAATGTTCAGTACAGGACGCCTCCCATAAAGGGAGCTGCTTACAAGCAGGGACCCAGGAGAGAGGGACTGAGGTGTTTCTTCCAAAAGCAAGACAAGTCTGAGATAGTCTAAGAATTAAGAGGCACTTTGCTTTAAACCAAAGAATGGGCTTGCAATGTACAATGGGAAATCCTTGCCTTTTGTTGAGATAATTTTCTGCTCCTCCTGGCTTTAGGAATGATTTTTTTTCTTTTTTTTCTCCTTTCTCATCGCAAAGGGTCAGAACATAGTCTTACTGTTTTTTGAAGACTAAGTCATGATTCTTCTAGAGCCCCCCACCCCCACCCCCTCAAAAAAAAAAAAAAGCTGCAACTGTGAGATATTTGTATGATCTCCTGCTAAAGGAAAGTTTGAAAATGCCACAGTGAGACAAGACCGGAGACTTCCAGAAACACAATTCTCACCTCCTGTGTATTCCCACACCTCACCAGCAGCTGAGCCAGACAGAAGGGCCCATGCCCCTTACTCAGACGAGGAAGAGGCTGTTGGCAGATTTTGCGTGGAAGGCTCCAGCCTGTTTTCAGAAGCAGGGAGTCTCCTAGTGTCCTAGGTTAAACAGTGGGGAGACCAGGCCAATCTGTGAATTACTGAACTGCTCCATGGTTTAAACAGGCCCAGCAGATGTATTCCACCACCAGTACTCAAGGCCCTGGGTCTCAGATAAATGAGTTGCAAATTTCATCTTGGAAATTCACTGAGAGAAACTTAACATCTGAAAACAAAGGGGCAATATGTAATCTTTACAAATTCACAGACCTGTTGACTCCCTCAGACAATAAAAGCACACTGGAAGGTCAGCAAAATAGCTCACTAGGACAGTATGTTGCTTTGCCGTGTGTGACCCAGATTCTAGTCCAGCCCCCAATGACCAAATTGAAGGAAACTTCAGTCTGTGGCCTCTCTTCTTCTCCTTCTCCCTTCCGCCTGCCCCCTCATCATTGGACAGAAATGGACTTGAACATTTTTAAATATCAATAGTACAATCCCAAACAGTAGATATATGGCTTGAAGAAGGCAAGGGGAGAGGGAGTATAAATATTGGTGTAGTCTCTTACATTCCCTCTGTCCTCAAGCTCCACACCACTTCCAGATTCTTGACATGGCCTGCTACTCTCCAAAGGTTTGGTCTCTATTTCCACTCCTGACTTCTGCCAGTCACTTTGTTCCTACCCACATCCAGGGAAATCTGCTCTGCTGAGGGAAGGAAGTTCCTATTGTGGAATTATTTGCATCTCTCTCTCTTTTTTAATTTTTTATTTATAAAAAGGAAACATTGACAAAACCATAGGATAAGAGGGGTACAACTTCACACAACTCCCACCACCAGAACTCTGTATCCTATCCCCTCCCCTGATAGCTTTCCTATTCTTTAACTCTCTGGGAGTATGGACCCAAGGCCATTGTGGGATGCAGAAGGTGGAAGGTCTGGATTCTGTAATTGCTTCCCTGCTGAACATGGCCATTGACAGGTCGATCCATACTCCCAGCCTGCCTCTCTCTTTCTCTAGTGGGGAATGAGTCTGGGGAATTGGAGCTCCAGGACACATTGGTGGGGTTGTCTGTTCAGAGAAGTCCGGTTGGCACCCTGCTAGCATATGGAACCTGATGGCTGAAAAGAGAGTTAACATACAAAGCCAAACAAATTGTTGACCAATCATGGACATAAACGCTGGAATAGTGCAGATGAAGAGTTGGGGGGGGGGGGGATATAGCTAGTAGATAGCTAGTAGGCATATTTTAGTTATATTCCAAAGGGCCTGTGGCTATACTAGTTTTTTTTTTTTTTCTTTTTTCCCCTGAGCCTGAAATCTGATATGCTGGTGGGTCCAAGTTATTGTCTGGGGAGATGATGTTATGGCTGGAATAAGGACTAGAAAGCTGGATCAGGGAAGAGAATGGCTCCCGAATATGGAAAAGGGGTATAAATTTTGTTGACTGTAAACCCCATTGATTTGATGTGATCTGGGGCCCATAATCAGCTTAGGAGCCTATGTGACCTCTGCATCCCTCTAGATCTGAGCTCACATTCTGTGGTCATGAGTGGGAACATTCCAGGCTGCCCTATTTGCATCTCTTATGGTGTGCCACAACTGAAAATTAGATATTGAAGGGTATTCAATGCAAAGCAGTTACCGTAAGTAGAGCCAATACTATCACTGCCTCTAAGTGCCACTAATAGGGACACAGATTTTTCTAGCTGCCTTCCTGTGCCTAGTCCTGGTGGTGAGTACTTGAAAAGATCAGAAGAAGTTGGGCCTGGGGGGTGGCACACCCACTTAAGTGCACATGGTACTAAGCACAAGGACTTGTGCAATGATCTGTGTTCAAGGCCCCACTCCCAGCCTGCAGGGGGAAAGCTTCACAAGCAGCAAAGCAGATCTGCAGGTGTATGTCTCTCTTCCTCTCTATTTCCCCCTCCTCTCTCATATTCCCTCTGTCCTATTCAATAAAACGGAAAAAATGTCCACCTGGAGCGGTGGATTTGTAAAGCTGGCACTGAGCTCCGGCAAGAACCCTGAAGGCAAAGAAGAGGAGGGGGAAGGGGAAGTGGAAGGTGGAAAAGGAGGAGGAGGAAGAGGAGAAGAAGATGTTGAAGTTGTTGTTGTGTATCCAAATATATCCAGAAAAACAGATTGAGGTCCTGAATCCAGATCTGTGGGATGAGTGCCTGCTCTCACTGGGCCTTGCCATCATTCCTTGGAATGACTGTAGCCAACATTTTCTCTTTGTGCCACTCACAGCTAGCCTTCTTAACTTCCTGTATGTCAGAGAAGCCCTGCAGTGCCTCTGTGCAGAAAAGGTCACCTCTGGTTTGGGAAGCTCACTAGCAGCTCAGAGGAGCAGTGAGGAGGCTCTGGCCAGCCCTGCCTGTGCAGTTTGAATCCAGACTCACCTTGGAAGGTCATAAGAGGCCCTCCTGGTCTGCAACTCTCCATGTTTCTTCACAGAACAGTTTAAAAGACCATTCCCACCACAGATGGTAACAGGAATTCCTAAATCCTGCAGGTAAGTGACAGAACTAGTCAGCACAGCCCACACACTCCCTACCACACCCCCACTCCCCAGGTTTGACAGTTTTCTGATTCTTCACAGGCTACATAATAAATCCAGTGCCTTTGGAATATTGTGTTGTTGACAAGTATCATGCTAAAGCAAGAAAGCCAAAATACAGCAAAGCAATGTGTATCCCCTTTCTGCCTGTGCCAGGGTGACCCAGGGGAGCTGGGGAGCACCCGTGGGGAGCTGAGCACCTTGCCTGTGCTGGCTAATGAATGATCCCCACTTTCTTGAGCTCAGCAGACATGGGGGTCTCTCCTGTACTGCCCCCACACCAAGTATAATGCTTTTACCAGCATTCATAGAACTATTCTAGGACTCTTGTTTAAGTTACAAATGTTAGATATTAAATTATGTTTGGGGGAAGAAGCAAGAAGAAACTGTAGTTTGACTCACCTAAAATTTGGCAAAATGAGTGCAGGCACATCTCCCGTGGAAAGTTTCTTACCTATGTACAGGATTTTAACAGGTGTTAAAATGTTCTCCAAGAAAGAAGACTATCTAAAGGCTTATGTGAGTTTGGTGACTACAGTGTTTGGGTCCATGAGGCAGTTTGTATTTTAAGTAATGTGTTGTAATAAAATGTGATTACCTCAACTTTCTGTTATCGTGTTGTTCTGTGGGAAGAGAAAAGGCACTGCCACCTATGCTATTCCTTGGCCTTAAGGCTGCCTCCCTAGGGGCTGGGCAGTGGTGCACCTGGTAGAGCACACATGTTACCAGGCACTAGGACCCCAGGTTCTAGTCCCAGGTCTCCCTCCATCTTCAGTAGAGTTGCTTCATGAGCAACTCTAGATACAAGTCTCAATCTCTCTCTCTCTCTCTCTGTATAAGAAAAAAAGGGGGAAGGGGAGAATAGTAGCTGGGAGTGCTGGAGTTGTAGGCACCAAGACCCAGCAATAAACTTAGTGGCAAAATAATAATACTAACAGTAGAAGTAATAATAAAAATAATAAGACTGCATATGCAGCCCAGTAGTGCACCCTGTAGAGCACACATGTTATTATGTGCAAGGACCCAGGTTCAAGCCCCTTAGTCCCAACCTGGAGGGAGGTAACTTCAGGAGCAATGGAGCAAGCTGCAAGTATCTCTTCCTTTTCTCTTTCCTCCTCCACCTCCTCCTCCTCCTCTCTCTTATATCTCTCTCTCTGTTTCTCATCTCTGTCAAGGAAGGAAGGATGGATGACAGGATGAAAGTAAAATTTATAAAATTTCTTTTAAGCTCCAAAATCTCAGTGGCTTCAGTTTTTTTCCTTGCAGTTTATTTCGCATAGACCACATGAAGTTTGGTTGCTGTTCAGAGCTTCTGTTCCAGGTTGTCTTTTAAGAATACAGACTGATGTGGACTTTTCTGATGTGCAGCTTCTGCCCCTGCACCTCAAATTTGTTGTTACAGGCATCATATGACAACATCATGTCATTCATGACAGGAAAGAGCATCAGGATCACACACCAAAGTATGTTAGGGACCTCACTTGGAGCTGGTGTAAACTCCTCCCATTTGATTCAGAAGGTCTTGAATCAGGTGAACCCACCTGGCTGTCTAGAAAATTAAGTCCCTGTCTAGGCAGCCATTTTCTTAAATTTGTATTTTATTGCTATTGTCTATGTTGAAACCTTATGCTTCACGCGATGGCATTTGGAGAAAGACCTTGGGAAGATGTTTAGGTCATGAGGAGGACACAGATCACATGAACAGATTGTGAAAAGATCCCAGAGGATTCCTACACCCCTTTTGTCGATGAGGACATGTCCAAAAGGGTCCTGTGAGTAAAGCCAGTCCTTACTTCAGATGATTTGCCATAATCTTAGTTTGGGATGTTCCAGGCTCCAGAACAAACCTCCCTGTTTACAAGCCATCCAAGTCAAGATTTCTGTTGAAACAGTTCAAGGGGACCTGAGATAGTCATGAAAAAAAGAGCACAGATCTCTGGTGGACAGCTGGGAGAACAGAGAAAAAAATCAGTGATATTGGGTTGGGTGAAGTGAACGATGCACCCTGTGTAGTGACAGCTAAATTCAGAGGATTTTCTATTTTATATACTTCACAGTGACCTGAGTTTTCATCTCAATGTCTCCCATTTCTTATGTCCCACCCTCTCCTACTCAGAAAAGAAAGCTTTTGTTGTCCCCTTGCTATTCAGTGAGGACATGTCTAGCATTGGGGACTGCACCCTCTATCTGAATCGTCAAAAATGCAGATCAAAGCCTCACAGAGAAAGTGGATTCAAAGCTCACATGGAGACTCACAGAAACCTGAGCTCTAGACTAAATGGGGCCCCAAACTGGGAGCTCACAGCACTCCCCTCGCCTGACTGAATCCACCTGAGGAAAGTCTTCACTGGGAGCAGGCTGCCGGATCTAGAGCCCTGGATTCTAGTCCTGGATCTCCAGCTTTATGATGTTAGACACGTAACTCAGTCTCTCTGGGCCACAGCATTTCCATCTGGACAGGGCTTCATCTTTAAAGCGAGTACTTTGAGTTACATTAACTAAAGTAGTGTCAGCTGAAACTCCCCTTCTGTCTCATTGATATCAGATGGTCCTCTATCCCCTGTGACTTCCTAGTCCCTCGTGAATGTGTGTGTCATGTATATACTGCGCAATATCACATATATAACATAGATGCACCTAACTTTGATTTAGACACACCCTTTTGAGAGATTTCTACATAAATTCAAGGTACCTTTCACCATGTCCACATGTACAGTTCAGCACTGAGAGCACATTTTGAAAGCTTTGCCCATACCTGGGGCTAATGTCTTGATTTAATTGCTTGAGTCCTCCCACCCAAGTTCCTTCCAAGCAGTGATTCAGTGCAAATTTAATGTGAAAGAAGCAAACTCCCAGGTACATCTTGTTAGATTTTTAAGAAAACAATTGGCCTCACTTCTGAGAAATTAGCTAAATTGAACACTCAGACATAGACATAGGTGATGGCTACAGCACCTGAAATGTAACAGTAGATTTTTAAAATTTTTATTAGTGATTTAATATTGATTTACAAAATTACATGTCAGTAGGGGTTATGATTCCATACCATTCCCACCACCAGAGTTCTGAATCTCCAATCCCTTTATTGTAAGCTACAGCAGTTTACCTAAGGTTGCAGATATGGGTTAATTATTATTTCTACAACTATCTACATTTGTATATAATTGTCCCTCCCCTCCCCCCTTGTTAAGGTCCCATATTCTCTTCTTTTCCAAGCTACACATAACCCTATTACTACATCCAAATGTCCCTCTCTTGTTCTTCTCTCTCCGGGTGCTGATGGAGCTGGAGCTCAAAGCCCTCTCCTTCTCCTCCTCCCCCTCCTCCCCCCTTCCTCCTCCTCCCCCCCCTCCTCCTCCTCCTTTTTCCTCCTCCTCCTCTTCCTCCTCCTCCTCTTCCTCCTCCTATCACTTCTCCCTCACTGGGAGTATGGATCAAGATTGGTTTTGGGATGCAGAGGGTAGGAGTTCTGGCTTCTGTATTGCTTTCTCTGTTGGACATGGACATTGGCAGGTCAATCCATACCTCCAACCTAACAGTAGATTTTCATCCTGTATCTACCTAGTGCTCCTTTAGTCAACTATTTTTGGGTGGGAGTGGACCATGAGAGAATCTAGAAACTAAAGGAGGGGACAGTGAAATTAAAGAAAGTGTGGGGAATGAATAAAGCAAGGAAGACTGAATACTCAAGATACTGCTAAGGGAAATACAGAAAAAGAATGAAGAAAAACATAATGGGTAAATGAGGAAAAAGAAATAAAAAATAATAATGCCTTAGATTTTAAAAAATATATCTAGAATTAAAAATGCATTACAACAATAGCATTCATATCAAATACAAACAAGAAGTATTCTAGGATCTTTCCAAGTCCAAAGAAGAAGTAAAATTTCTGATTTCTATTAACCTTGATAAGTCAAAAATGCATACTTTCATCTCTATGGCAACCACTAAAAGTATTGAGAGAGTATTTTACTTCAAACTGAAGACTGGAATAGAATCACAGTAAAAAATAGTGGATTTAAACGCCCATGTTCAGTGGGGAAGCAATTACAGAAGCCAGACCTTTCCACCTTCTGCAACCCTCAACGACCCTGGGTCCATGCTCCCAGAGGGCTAGAGAATGGGAAAGCTATCATGGGAGGGGTTGGGTTATGGAGATTGGGTGGTGGGAATTGTGTGGAGTTGTACCCCTCCTACCTTATGTTTTTGTTCATTAATCCTTTCTTAAATAAAAAATTTAAAAAAAAATAGTGGATCTAAAAGAAAGCAAGCAAGAAAAAATAACAAAGAACAGGTGAAAAAATTGAAAATAAAGACTAAGATGAGGGGCCAGATGGTGGCGCCACCTGGTTGAGCTCACATGTTACAATGTGCAAGGACCCAGGTTCAAGCCCTGAGTCCCAGCAA